>NC_139539.1:59559355-59616855 GCF_965153285.1 Podarcis tiliguerta
CACTTACCTCACAAACAGGAGTTTTGTGTTTTATGTGCCCATATGCCCATACCCACATACACAAACAAAACCTTTCTCCAGATATTGGGGCAAGGAATTCAAAATGTATGGGCAAACAAAAGCCAGCATAAAGATTTGTATGGATCATATGCACTTGCAGACCAGGAGTGATTTCAAATTTCAGTAGGGTTAAAGCGATGTATGTGGCAGTGATGTATGTGGGGCTTTAGGGCAAGATTTGCTCCACATTTTCAAGTCTTACTCTTGATTATATCCAGGGTTCAATTACCAAAAAGCAGGGTGTTTTAAAGAGAATGTGTGTGGTTTGTGTATAATAACTACACTAATTTCATCAACTCCATTGTTTTCAAAGCCATGCCATAAGCCCGTTTAATTGTTCTTAGCAGAGGCCCTTAACGGTGTATAGAATCAGTACACTGGTCAGAGATATATCTTCTCCTGAGGAATACTCTATGAAACAGAGGGCAGTCAGCATCTCCCACCCCGCCCCAAATTTCCACTCATGGGACTTATGTATAAATAGGATGGCAATCCTCTGGCAACATGATGGGTCATAGTGCATTTCAAGCATCTGATTATCCAAGCTCAGTATTAAAATAATGCTGAGAGGGGAACAAGTCTCACAAAGTGATACACTCTTCATTGCCTTGCTTTTTAGATAGTTTTATCAGGATATGGAAATAAAAAGCATGCATACATGAGCAATCACAGTTTTCTGCAAAATCTATTTCTCATGATGTTTTGTGCTGTAGAGCATCTTAGATCATTTATTTCCTAGGTCCAATAAGCACCTGAATCTATACCTTTATAGATATATTGGGTGTACTTGTATCCTCCATAAACACATGAGGGTCAGGGGGCTCAGAAAGACTAGTTCTGGTTTTCCACATCTTCTCCTCAGTATCTGCTTCCTGAAGTGTCGTGCTCACTCTCTATAATGGTAGGGTTGTCCTTGCCTATGTGTTTGTGGAACACACCAGCAGAGGAAACAAAATGGCATACTGAATCTGTTTTTATATGTCACAAAGCAACACCCAATCATGCAATGGTAGTCACTGATAATCACCTTTTTCATGGTGGCCATACATCCTTTTAAGACAAGGATAGGCAAGACATGGATCTCCAAATGTTTTTAGACACCAACTTCCAATAGCCCCCGCCAGTATGGTTTGGAGTGATGGTAGCTGTAGCCCAATAACATATGGAGGGTTACAGGTTCCCTATCCCTGTTTGAACATTATAGAAATGCTGTGTTTGGCTGTTACTAACAGCACCTCTAATTTGACTTGCTAGATGCCATTAGATCAAATCCACAAATGCAGGTTTTGTCAAAATGACACAAACTGGACTTTTGGCAAGTATATTTAGCAAATATAATGAATGCTGAAACGTTCTGCATGCTTTTGATAATTTGTCTGTTTCTCCTCCCTTAATACCATGTTGTGATTCGAGGACCCGATCCCTGCTTGGGGAATAAAGACACGTGGACACAGTATGTAAGGTTAATGGGTAAGGAAAAGGCCACAACTCTATTGATTACAGCATGTGAGAAGGTATTGGCTTAGGCATTGGACCACGGAGGAGGGGTTAACCACCAGTAGGGGGAGCCTGTTGATGCTAATACAACTATAGGCTCTCTCCTGATGTCACCAAGGGTCGTGCCATGGCCCCCCGCCACATGGGCATTGGACAGGATGTGCAATGGCTGGGATGGCTGGCGCAGCCGCGTTTGAGCAGCAAGCCACGCCCCCGCCAAGCTTCCCTATTGGGTGCCCAACCAGGGAGGGGCGTGATGTGCCAGCCCTGGAGTTGAAGCAGGGGGCGGAGCGCCCCCTGCATGAAGCGGGAATCGTCTCCCGCTCACAACCCCTCCCCTCCTGGAGGAGGATAGGCTTAAATTAAGTGCCGATCCTGCCCAGATAGTTGGATAGATGATGGAGATGAGAACCTTGCCTCTATTTGTTGTTGTGGAGGAAAGGACATAATCTTTCTTGGGTGGTTTCTACTTTTAGTAAACTTCGTGTGATAATGGGCAGGGTGCTCATGCCAGAAAGAGCTTTAAAATAAAATAATAAAAATTTAAAATAAAATAAAATAATAAAATAAAACACATAACTCCTTAAAACTGCCAAGATTTTCAGAGGTTAGGCAGTACTATCTCATTAGCAGATGTCATAGGCACTGTCTCTTCAAGTGTCTGTGATAGTCATACAGTTGCCTTATACCAAATGATTTGGTGCTAGCCGAAGCAATAGCTGAAGGGAGAAAAGCATTTAAGTAGCAACTTTGAACCCCATTCTTCTTACTGCTAAAAAATGATGGCACAACTAAGACAAAATATGTCTCTGGGACCATGATGGTGGAGGGAAGATCCATAGCTCTCACAAACAAAATAATGTGGACACAGCCTAACTCAACTTTTTCGGGCGGCCCCGGGGTGGGCATTCAAAGTCCCAATATCTCAGCCTGCCATATTTTTTTAAATAAAAAAACCCCTGCCTTTCTTTGCACAGTGAGTTTTTAACTTTAATTATGGCTCCACACTCTGAGCAATCCAAATGGCACTGACTGTCAGATTTATACTGTGCTACAGATTTCTCCAGAACAGCTAATAAGAGAACCAACAATTGTAGCAATGTGAAGCACACTTTGCCCATTCCCTCCTGGAGTTGGAAGAAAAATATTTAAGATACTGGAATAAAAATGTGAATGATCATTAAAATTTGTGGAGTATGTATTTATTCCTCATAAAAAAAGAGAGAGTATGCATTGCTATTGGGCACTGCAAGGCTGCTCCATAAAGAAATGGCTTCTTCTCTGGGTATTTTGGCATTTTTCTTATGGAACTTTGCCACCAAATCTGGAACTGCAATGATTGTATTCTTCCATGCATCACAGGCAGTTGAATTTAAGCAGGAATTAAGAAGGTAAGTGGCATTATTGCTTCAGCAATTTATAGGAAGTGCTTCAAATGACACCTGGAATTACTGCATAAGAATCAAGGGCAGAATATTCATGTAAACTTTTGATTATAAGTATAAATTGGCTGTCTCGAAAGGCAATTCATAACATGTTGCAATGCATGTTTCCAGTCCTGGAAGTAATGGGCAGACTGGGACTGGAGGCTACTGGGGTGGGCATTTGATATCTAAAGATTAGTCCGAATATGGTTTTTGACCTAACGGTTGATTCACAATGTCTACTTGGAGTCTTCTGCTTCACTTCAGTGCTTGTTTTCTTACAATGACCACTCCTTAAGTTCATCCAGAACTTTCTTCTTGACGGGACAAGTCATGGGAAAACATTATCTTGGCATTCATCCTAATTTTTAAATAACAAATTCTTTTTAAACTTCTAGGGTATTCTTTTGTAGACACTAATGGGCATGGTCTCACTCTCTAGATTTGGGGTATCCAATGTGGTGTTATCTAGATGTTGTTTGTCTACAAGAGTCATCTGCCCCAGCCAGAATTGCCACAAGTCAGGCATGGTAGGGCTTCCAGTCCACAACACCTGACAACATCTTGGTTATTCCTCCTCTAGACCATTATATTACAGCACAAGAAAACTGAACGGGCACAAAGTGCCCAGGTCAAACCATAGCATCTTGAGTGTCTAATTGTTTTGTGTTGGAAGAAGTTAATAAGTTATAACATAGACAGAGGCAGGCAAAATTTAGATATAGGGCCATATTCAACTAACTCACTGCAGTAGTGGAGCCAGCACAAGGTTTCCCGCCTGGCGGCATTTCCCTCCCCTGTACCCCCTGCCCAAATCTGCCCCAGATGGTTGGAAGGACTTACTAAATTTTGACTTTCTGAAACATGAGGAGCACTGAAATACAACCAACAGACTTCCATGGGTGCAACAGAACTTCCTGTTCATTTTCTACCCCATCCAACTACCCATGTGCCCTCAAAATCAGTTTCGGGGAGTTGGGGGACACTCCATAGCAGATTTTGCAGGTATGCAGGGGAGGAGAGGAAACAAAAATTCTGTTGTGCAAGTGGGGCCCTTTTAGTTTGGTGTGGAGATAACCCTACTTTTGCATAACCCATCACTTGACTACAGATATAAAAACTCCTGTTCGAAAACTAAATGGCATCTCAAAACAAGAGGCAACACCTCATTCTCCTTAGATATTTGGGACGAAACTGCTGCTTGATCTACTTATGTTCCTGAATAATAGTTAGCAGTGAGACTGAAACTAAAAAGGAAACAAAATCTTTAGAATCTCAGCATGAGATTCATATAGATCTTTATTTTCATGGCAAAGTTTTTGCAGAGTGGTTTTGCCGGTTGGCCTCATATTTATGACAGAAGTGCTGCAACATCTGAGGAAACAATGAATTCACAATGGGCAGGCCCCTGAGTGCTATAATACTTAGTTTGGGTGAGCACATTTTAGAAAGGATGAAAATAAACTAAGAGTTATTCCAGTAGGAAAGCAATAAAAATAATAAAAGGTTTGCCGTGTATGATACACGAGGAAAGGCTAAAATAATTGAGCATGTTTAGTGTAGATCAGGTTGGACAATTCAAATCATGTTGGGGCCCCCTGATGTATTGTTATTAACTCAACAGAGCCACTTTGGTACGTTAACTGTGGGAAAGCATTTACCCTACAATTCTTATTATTTTCTTTCTAACTTCTTCTCAACTAATGCCATTTTTCTTTCAGAACCCCAAAGCATTCTCTCTCTTCTTTCTCTTCATGCCTCCTGTTCTATTAGCCCCATTTTCTCCCCCCCCCAATCTATCTTTCTGCAATCCTCCTTCCTTCTCCTTTTAGTCTCTTTCCACCCTGCACTGTTTTCACCACCACCAACTGCACACATGGCTTTCACTCTCCCACCAATTCACATGTAAGGGAGTCTCAGATGGAAGTGGGCCAATGGCATAGCTGACTAGCTGTAAACCCATAAGGCGGGTGGGTTTAAGTAAGTCGTTTAAGTCACACATGTTTAAAATTTAATTTTTAAAAAATGGAATTGGTGAAGTCTGGAAAGAGAGCTGGTATTCCACTTTCAGCTCAAAGCAGAACAGGAATAATTTGGTGCTACTAAGGGTGGATCTACACACAGGACAAAAACACTATAAATAAGTCAGAAATTAGATCATTATAACAAAAGGAAAAAATCCCTATGGAAAATTGTGTTGTAAAATTGCCTGCTCTCTGTCGCCATCTGGTGTTGCATGTTTATAGCACATTCAAATTGCTGTTTCTTTACTAATGTAGCTGAGTTTTAAATCATCCATTTCTGGAAGGACCTTTTATATGTTTCTTGTCTGGTGGAGTTTTTCTCTGTGTTTACACAAAGAATAGCAAAACAGTGCCCACCTTAAGAGCAACGTTTGGGAACACTGATGAGTCTATTCTTCATTGAGACCCTTTAGATCCATAACTATACCAAAGCATAGAATGCTACTGTAGCTAACAGCTGTGGCCATCCTTGGCACTGTTATAACTACCACAACGTCATGTGATGGAACTGTAGGATTCCCTATTACACCTTCATAGTTGCGGAGTTAAGAATTCTTGTTTTCATCCCATGTCTGTTTCAGCTGGGAAAGTTGCATCACACCCATACCATGGGACAAAAAATATTTGTTGACCACATGATTTGATTTGTGTTTTAAACTGGGAAAAGGTGCAAAATTTTACCCATGCTGCATCACTGATTTTTAAACACTGTTCTTTAAACCAAGTTTTACCAGGTTACTTTCCTACTATTTTTGTTGTGCCAACAGAAAATGTGCAAGACAAGAACAAATTTCTATCCAAAATATTTGGGCTGCTCAGATATCTCTCCCCCCCCCCAACAAAAAATGTATATAAAGGTGCTAGAAGCTTGTTGAATCTTGACAGTGCCACACATTTGCAAATTACAGTGTGGATTTGTGAGCCTCTGTTTTTATTATTTCTTTCTAACCTAGTAAAAATGTACATCTTAGAACCCATGAGCCATAAGGAAAGGCCTAGCTAAGCGAAAGTATTTGATCCCCCCCCCCCAGCTTAAAAATTGGTTTTTTCCAGCATTTTCCAGAGTCTGGAGACTGGACCTATTTCTTTTATTTATACCAGTCCTTAATGCAAAAGGGAAATAAAATTGCATTTAAGGGCTATGAATATATTGGGGGTAATGTGACAGTGTAAGAATGGTATAATTTAAATATTCTGGCATGGCAAAATAGAACTGAATCATTTTGCCTATTATCTTCTAAAAGTTATTGAAAATGATATGAAATATATTCTGTAGCACATGCAAAAAATAGCCAAGTTTTTTTTTTAATGCAATTTTGTCGGCCGTTTGTTCATTCGCTATTCATTCATCCATTTTCACGTTGTGAAGGCTTTCTATTATGAAACATTTCATGAAAAAAAACGAAGGCAAAAAAAGTATACTACTTCTTTAAAATATATTGCAAGAATCCTCATTTCCAGATTTTTATTGCTGTACTAGCTGGTATTCTTGCATGCAGTTTTGTAATTTATTCTGAACATTCCACTTAAACCTTTTTTCAATAGCATGATTTTATTAGAGTCAGCTCACTGGACTTTCCCAAAAAGGTATTTAAGATCAAATAAAACCAGTGCTTGGAAAAATATCATTACAATATGAAAGCAGTTACAAAAACATTAGTACTGCAAAGTTTTATTTCAAATGGCTGAGCCTGCTGTACCCCAGGTTATTGCAGTTCTAGTTCCTCAGACACACTCACTGGAAAAATGAGGAAAACTGTCATCTTCGCACTTTTTGCCTTTTTTTCAGAAAAAAATATCCAATTTCAAGGGAGATGGATTTTTTTCCAGGTGCTATTCATGAGGAGAGCAGTAAATGCATTCTTCTCATTCATAGATTCTTTGCTAAGCAAATGAGCAATTTTATTCTTACTTACTTTGTCAATTACATGAGAATTGCCCTTGTTTTGAATGATTCCCCTTGAGTGAATATAAGCTGAAAATTGATTTCTCCTCAGCTCAAGTTCTAGCCAATAAGACAGGACTAGAGGCTTGGTTTGGTGGGACCATCTTGAAGCAGCTGCCCTCCTCACAGTCTTTGTATTCATTTATTTAAAACATTTCTGTTCCACCTTTCCATAAAAATGCTCAAGGAAGCTCATGAATTAACAAATAATAAAACAAACTACAAATTACAATACAAATGGCAGGCCACAAAAATTAAGAAAAAGCCAGAAGACAGAAAACTCAGCAGATCAAAATTTTAGGAGGTTGTTTACTTTCTTGGCTCCATGATCATTGCGGATGGTGACAGCAGCCACGAATTTAAGAGACGCCTGCTTCTTGGGAGAAAAACAATGACAAACCTAGACAGCATCTTAAAAAGTAGAGACATCTCCTTGCCAACAAAGGTCCGTATAGTAAAAGCTATGGTTTTCCCAGTAGTGATGTATGGAAGTGAGAGCTAGACCATAAAGAAGGCTGATTGCCAAAGAATTGATGCTTTTGAATTATGGTGCTGAAGGAGACTCTTGAGAGTCCCATGGACTGCAAGAAGATCCAACCTCTCCATTCTTAAGGAAATCAGCCCTGAGTGCTCACTGGAAGGACATATCGTGAAGCTGAGGCTCCAATACTTTGGCCACCTCATGAGAAGAGAAGACTCCCTGGAAAAGACCGTGATGTTGGGAAAGATGGAGGGCACAAGGAGAAGGGGACGACAGAGGAGAGATGGTTGGATAGTGTTCACAAAGCTACCAGCATGAATTTTACCAAACTGCGAGAGGCAGTGGAAGACAGAAGTGCCTGACATGCTCTGGTCCATGGGGTATTGAAGAGTTGGACACAACTAAACGACTAAACAACAACAACAACAACAGATCAAATCTCTGATGGAACTACTAAGTCTTTAGGCTAACAGTGAAAAAGTAAGACAGGCCTCCCTAGGAATAAAGTTTCAAAGCCTAGGTGTGGCACACCTCAGAAGACCTTCCTTCATCCCAGCCAAACACAAGACCCAAGGACAGCATCCTTTGGAGTGAGGACCTTAGTGAGCAGGTCTTTGAGAGAACCTGGTTCTAAACCACTTAGAGCTTTATAGTTCATTGTTTGGTGTCACAAACCAACCAACTTGTTCCCTTCAGATACCTGTTTACATCATCGTGCCAATGCATATGCTAAATTCCAGGCACGGCCAACAGGTAGATTGTGACGCCTGTGGTAGATCACTGGTAGATCAGTGGCTCCCCTTAAAAAGGTTCAACATTTGTGCCCTGCACTCCCCCAAACAGGGCTTTCCTCCTCCCTAAAACAAAGCTCAGTGCTCAATAACTTTGACCTGAACGCCCCCAAAGGGGGTAGATCACTGCCAGTTTTAAACTTTGTGAGTAGATCGCAGTCTCTTGGGAGTTGGCCACCCCTGTTATATTCTACTACAGGAGAATGGTTTCAGGAACAAAGAGTGCTTTAAGAACTCTTTGTTCTTTGTTCTTTAGGAAATATTTCTTAGAAGGCCTTTTTTAAAAAAATAATCCAGAAGCTTGGTTTAGAATAAACTGAGATCTCAGTCATTATCTATGAGTGCTCACATGACTGCCCTTTCCACATAGGGCTACAACAACTGGATATAGGAAGCCATGCTGCAAATACTTTAGTCCCATAAAAGGTGTATTGCAGTTTCCCCCCTCTCTTCACACTTAGGATTTGACTGATTGTGCTATTTGGAGTAGGAAAGAATTCCCCCTTAGGTCAGATTAGTTATAATGTGTAACTGAGCTTTCTAGCCTGTGGCCCCTGAAACTATCTCTTCCTTTCACACCTGTCTGCATTGCCGCTGCTCTCTGTTTGCATCAGACTCCAATCTGGATTAGGTTGCTTCTGGAAACTGGTAGACAGAAAGGCCTGGTTATTAGTAGGATGTTGGACTTATTTAATCTTGTACAAATATTTCCTTTACTTCTAGCTTTCCCCCACAAACACCTTTAACCAAACATGGCTTAAAACAAAATCTCCTGAAATATATCCAACAGATATAATTCTTTTCTTTTCCCGATTAACTGCCTACGACTGCAATCTTACTCTTGTCATGCTTATTTGGTAGTAAACCATGCAGGCATAATCCTGCACCACAGAATGTAATGGGTGTTTTACCGCAAAGCAGAATCTCTTATTTTAGGATGCTATGCCATTTTATCATAATAGCTCGGTGCTGTTGAGTTCTGCAATTGGTGGACATTGTTGTGTTTGAAAGATGTCTCTATTACAACTCCTTTAAATCACAAGCAAGAAAGTGTTCAACAATCTTCTGTATTCTTGAATCATAAATGGTTGTGTTCACTTAAGTGTCTAAGGCTTAGACATTAGGAAGTGAACCTGGTTAATGTGGGTAGGGGTGGTGAGAGAGTCAAATACTTATCTCCCCTCTTCAGTTTTTACAAGTATTGCATCGTCTCCCATTGGAAATTATAGATGGTGTTTCCAGCTGTATATATTAGAATTATAATTACAGCCAATTAGTTCAGCCAATCCATTCCTTGGAATACTGATAGATGCCCATTTTTCTTTGGAAACTTCATTTCCAGAAATATGTGTTCAAAATCACAAGAAAAGACAACATAATCATTCAGCATATCTAGAGGATATGGAACTTAGACATGAAGGCTATAATTCTATGCACACTTGCTACTGAACTCAGTCAGACTTAATGGAGAAATCCTGCAAAGATTCACACTGTACATTTAATTCAATTACTACCTTCACAAATCCAAATATATATATATAATTTAAATAAGTTTTCCTTTAAACAGATTCATAGAACTTGTGCAGGGTGACAAGGGAAAATCTCCTTGGTTTACAATCCCACAGTTAGATCAAAGATATTCTGGGTTTTGAATTGTCAGGAACCCGTTCTTTCAATGAAAACACAATTGACACAATTTGTACCAACGTGCCAGGATATCAACTCAGTGTTTGTATAGTATTTATGTATTTTCCTTGTGTTAATCCTGCATGTTTGCTGCAGTAAAAATAAAATAAAATTTAAAAACCCCAAATGAAATTTCAGTATTGTCTTAACATCTAACAGCACAATCCCAACCATGTTTATTCAGAAACAATGTCTACTGAATTCATTGGAGCTTACTACCAAGTAAGTGAGGTTAGGATTGCAACTTCATATATGATATGATGTTTTAGGCTGCCATCCTATACACATAGGATTTCCTGCCCTTTCTTCTGAATAGACATGAATAGGCTTGCATGACTAAAACCAATATTTTTTTTTTTAAGTCAAACATGGTCAATTGTAAAATGATTTGCATTTTTAGTCAGGTTCTACTGTTCCAGCCTACTTTTATCTTTTTAAACATGCATGCTGTATACCAAACCTTCATCAACACCCTTAAATCCTGAAGAATAGGCCCTATACGAGGATTTTAAAATCCTCTCTTTGCGGGTTCCTCTTCATATGACTTTTCTAAGTAGAAATATGCTTAAAAAGTAAGGTCTTTATTGCTTCTTAAAAGGTGCAGTACTCTGTGATAAATTCTCATATTTTGACTGTTAATATGTTTGAATGAAAATTATTTATACATTTTGGTGAGGTTGAGTGGTTTTCATTTGATTGCTGCTTCTGGAAATGAAAGCAGAGTAGCAAGAAATTTACATGTCATGCTGTGATGTATATCCAGATTATGAGATGATTGCGCAGTAGATGAACACCAAGTAAAATCATTTGCATCAAACTGTGACAACTGCAATTCCTGACAAGGCCTCTTAGTTTTTTGGGCTATTATCATCGTACAAGAATATAATCTATTGACAGCCGGGCTGTTTAATACATTTAAAGGCAGACAGTGGAAGAAATCTTAACTGTTTTCATTCGCCACTGCACAAGGGTGCAGATCAAAAGTGAATTATATTTAACAATATGCATGTATGATGATAAGATGCACGGCATTCATCAACCTGTTTAGTCATGGTTAAGCTGAGATGGGGAAGATCCAATATTACTGCCATATGTGGTCTGAAATAGAGACGTGAGACTGAAAATTGTATTATTGCCCAGTAGAAGTGAACAAACAGGAGAAGACATTCTTTCTTAATCTTCACCCCCCCCACCAGCTAGCCCCACCCCCTCAGTGTGTAAAGGTGAAAAGCTGCCTTTATTTCAACATATCCAAGTGTTCAACCTTTGATACACACATGCAAGAACATTCTCTATTTTTAAAAATGGTTCAGTGTTCCCTGCAGGACCAAACTGAGGTATTTTGCAGCCCAAGGCAAAGAACAAGATGTCCTCGCCATCCCTAGTTGCAGTCAATAATGTTCTGCAAGTAGGAAGCAAACGTTGCCCTATGAAGAAAACTACATTACCAAAGTGTGCAGGGCTTTGATACGTTTTGGCAGTCCTTTTTTTCTAAAAAGGTTTTTAGGGGTACTCTCATTTTCCTACTCATATTGAAATACTGTCCCTTGATGAGGCCAAACTTAGATTCACAACATGTGTAGCAGTATGCATACCCTGCCCCCTCCCAAAATAGAACTGCATTTTGGAGAATCTACTTTTCCTCCCTGTAGTAAAGGTAAAAAGGTAAAGGACCCCAGGACGGTTAAGTCCAGTCAAAGGCTGGGGTTGCGGCGCTCATCTCACTTGCAGGCCAAGGGAGCCAGTGTTTGTCCACAGACAGTTTTCCAGGTCATGTGGCCAGCATGACTAAACCACTTCTGGTGCATGGAGGACCGTGACAAGTCCCAGAGCGCACAGAAACGCCGTTTACCTTCCCGCCGGAGCGGTACCTGTTTATCCGCTTGCACTGGTGTGCTTTCGAACTGCTAGGTTGGCAGGAGCAGGGACCGAGCAACGGGAGCTCACCCCGTCACGGGGATTCGAACTGCTGACCTTCCGATCAGCAAGCCCAAGAGGCTCAGTGGTTTAGACCACAGCGCCACCCTGTAGTAAAGGGCGATGATGGAGCTGAACTGTCTGCGGTTATTAGGAGCTGGAGCTATGACTCCACCCTTCAGCTTGTCCTCATTGTTACTTTCTTTGTCATATGCAGTTGTGCTTTAAGCCGTTCTTTGATAAACAGCCTCTCGTTCTGGGTCTACAAAGTAGCAATGTCTTAAATAAGAGCTTAATTCTACCCCTACTACTCTTTGTTTTGTTATTGGTATGCTGAAATATTGAATTAAAAAAGAAATTTATAAAAATAATATTAAAAAAAAAATTCTACCCCCACTACCCTGAATTCCGTGGGACGCGGGTGGCGCTGTGGGTTAAACCACAGAGCCTAGGGCTTGCCGATCAGAAGGTCAGCGGTTTGAATCCCTGCGACGGGGTGAGCTCCCGTTGCTTGGTCCCTGCTCCTGCCAACCTAGCAATTCGAAAGCACATCAAAGTGCAAGTAGATAAACAGGTACTGCTCCAGCGGGAAGGTAAAAGGCGTTTCTGTGCCAGCTCCCTCGGCCAATAAAGCGAGATGAGTGCCGCAACCCCAGAGTCGGCAACGACTGGACCCAATGGTCGGGGGTCCCTTTACCTTTACCTTTACCCTGAATTCCACATCTCCATGCTAACTAGAGTGTTAGGTGACTCACTTCCACACCGGCAGCTTCTCCACCACAACATGCCCCACAACCATACCTGGAAATAGTGAGCTAGCTTGGAGGGGCTTAGGGCAGCCCTTGCAGCATAGACTTGTATAGTACAGTGGTATCTTGGTTTAAGAACAGCTTAGTTTATGAACAATTTCGATTAAGAAAGCTGCAAACCCGGAAGTAGGTGTTTTGGTTTGTGAACTTTGCCTTGGAAGCAGAACAAGTTTCACTTCCTGTTGAGTGTGTTCCATTTGTAAATTGAGTCCCCCGCTGCTATGGTAAAGCATGCCTTGGTTTAAGAACGCTTTGGTTTAAGAACAGACTTCTGGAACGGATTAAGTTCATAAACCAAGGTACCACTGTATACACTGCTCCATCTTCCAACAAAGGGGAATAGCGGGGTCCTCAGGAAGGATACCCGGGAGCACTGTTGCTGCTGCCCCTCCTGCTCCCCACAAGCATCTGCTTCCTGAGGTTGGGACAACAGAAAAAGTTGGCGATGTTTCAGAAAACCTGAACTCTGCCAGTGGCTGAAAGGGAAGAACACACTTAAGAGTTCATTCCAAATTCTTCCTTTTCAGTTTGGCCCTGTGGGTTTACTTGTCCTGTGCCTGGCATCAGGTGATGGACAGGTGGGTGTGGTTGCAGCCAAATCACACTACAGGCCAAATAGGGAAGGCTTGGTGGTGGAGAAGCCAGAGATTCCCAACCACTGCTATATACTCAAAGGCAACTTGTTCTCTGAGCGTTCCCCTGATGCAGACAAACAGCAGCATCTACACACAAGAAGGAGGCATCAGTAGCCTTGGAGAAACCCCACAGTTTAGAGAGGTATTAAAAAGAAAGAAAGAAAAGCTTTAGAAAGAAGCCCTAAGGGGAGAAACCCTCAGAAGAGCTTGATAAAGTGGGTGCATGCTGCCCTGCAACATTTTGCTATAGTTCTCAGTTGTATTCTTTTCTTTCACTGATCATTATCAGTCTGCTCAGCTGGCCCATTAGGGCTGATTAGAAAGTGCATTGAAATTACCTGAAGCTTTCCCATTAACTCAAATGATTTTGTTTCATGAGTCCAGCAACATATCCAGGTGATTAATAATATTAATAATCTGTTATTGTTTTCTTAAATTCATTAGGTTTCAATTAGGTCTCATTACCCATGAGCTTGGTTTAAGGCAGCAGTAAAGGAACATATTATTTCAAAAACACCAGGTATGCAATGCTTCAGCTAATATCTGTCTGTCTGTCTGTCTCTCTCTGTGATTTCTAGGCTCTCTTAATGCTGTTGAAGACGCTTTCACGCCTGCTCCTTCAATCCAATGTGATGCTGTCAATGGACATCATTACCACCCAATATCTAGCAGTATAAGAATGTTTGCTTATGCCCACCTTTCTCTAGATTGTATAGATGGGCTTTCCTCTGACTCACTTTCTCAACAAGCTTATGGGGAGCTGGTGCCTCCATGGGCCAAATGCCATTTCCATTAATAGTAGATGGTTTCCTCATCTTGAATAAGCCAATTTGGTTAAGAAGAGCATTGGGTATGAGTAGAGTGCGCTATAATGAGAAGTTGTTAGATGCTAAAAGACTCCTTAATGGGAAGACATAATAGAAGAAGGCATAATATGAACTAGCTTCTGGAAGCCAAGACTGGGGAACCTGGAGGAAAATGCAGTTTTTAGAAGTAGGACGCAGCTTGTAAGCAAGAGGAGTGAGTTTTACCTCTCTTGGGAGACAATGAAATATCTTTCTCTTGCAATATTTGCAATAGCAAGATAACCTCTAAAATGTGCAGCATTCTAAGCTCATGCACAGATGAATTTGGAGGTCTTTCCAAGTGTCACTTTACTGTGCATTTATGATGCTTTGTGCTCAGGATGGTATCAGGGTGGTTATTTGCAATCCTGTTTTTAGTACTGTTTGAGTGGACCTATTGTCTTTGTTTCCTGCTTCCTGCTGAAATCCTGTAACTTTTTATACCATAAATGTTTCAGTTTCCTTTTTGCCCGCTTTGTTGCACTACAGTACAAGAATGCCACTCCAGATGGCAACAGTGCAAGAACAATGGTGAAGCATCGCAGAACAACTAATGAAGTGGAATGGCTTGTGGATGTTGTTGTTGTTTAGTCGTAGTCGTGTCCAGCTCTTCGTGACCCCATGGACCAGAGCACGCCAGGCACTCCTGTCTTCCACTGCCTCCTGCAGTTTGGTCAAACTCATGCTGGTAGCTTCAAGAACACTGTCCAACCATCTCGTCCTCTGTCGTCCCCTTCTTCTTGTGCCCCCAATCTTTCCCAACATCAGGGTCTTTTCCAGGGAGTCTTCTCTTCTCATGAGGTGGCCAAAGTATTGGAGCCTCAGCTTCAGGATCTGTCCTTCCAGTGAGTTCTCAGAGCTGATTTCCTTAAGAATGGATAGGTTTGATCTTCTTGCAGTCCATGGGACTCTCAAGATTGTGGATGGTCCAGTTTAAATCCACAACTAACACACCACTGTTTAGTCACTAGCCAGGCTCATGGTCTCTTTAAGTGCCTTGAGTACAGTGCTGGGAGGTGATGTTTGGTGGGGAGAGATTGAGCAATGTCAAAACTGTGAGTGCATGTGGGGCATGAGAGATGGGGAACTGACTGAGAGAGGAGACTCAGGAGAGAGTTGGGAGAGAAGATTGCCACAAGTTAGAGGTGTGGCTGATAGCCAATGCATGTAAGTTAGTTGTGGTGAACCTCTAAGGAATTTCTCCCCACACACCTTTTGTATACTATCATTTAATTTCTGTGTTAGACATTATTCTCTCTCCTGTATAGCTTTAAACTGCTAAATTAGGTTAGTTGATTTGTATTGCTTTATGCCCTGATTTTGAATTGCTATTGTTGTTCATTGGGGATGTTGTAAGCCACTTTGGGCACCATTTTGTGGAAAAGTGGCATTCAAATAAACAGATGGTGATGTTTGCCAGAAATGGCAGACCTGTTCTCTGAAGCTATGCATGCATTTAGATTTCTTTATTCATTTGGAGCATTTCCTCCCCCTCCTCAACAAAGAAAAATATCCCACAGATGTTGATACCCCTACTCTCCACTAGCCTTGCTTCCTGAGGCCACAAAACCTGGAACAGTTTGTGGATTGAAGGAACAGGCGTGAAAGCGTACATTGTGGGAACAGGCATGGAAATAAATGTGACTGATAACTTTGTTTTTAAAGCGAAAGTGCATTTTTGTGGCAGATGAACATTTTCAATTTTTATTAAATATGTCAAAATATTTAAAATACTCACCTCCAAGTCCTGATGTGGCACTTGTTTCCTATTAGAATGTTAACATCTCTGCACTACAGAAATCAGGCTATACCTCTAATGCCGGGATGGCAAGTCCAGCTTTCTTGAGTGAATAATGTATTGCAAGGTTATGTGAAGTTCGTGCTTCTAGGTTTTTTACTTTGCATCTCACTTCCCTCCTGCTTCTGAATCCTGAGAGGTGGCTGACTGGCTTGTGGGCAGGTATTAGGCAAGGGTGAATGAATGGCAAGCAAGTGACAGAATGACAAGTTTCTTCTCTTTCCCCACCCTCCGCACTGCGAAAGTGATTTTTACCATTCCCTTTATTAGTGAAGTTTCCTTTCTCTCCCACATTTTGTGATCTCTCTTTTTGTCTGATCACGCTGATATAACATTTCCTCCCGTAGGCCTGTCCTTAGAACTTTATTGCTCTTTTGTTCTGCTTCCTCTTTCACTCTCATATATAATTGGTCCATAAAAAATATCTCGGGTTTGACCAAAGTCACCCACAAAATTACAGTGGTGGGGGAGAGTTTGGGATATTTTAGCGGTGGAGAAGACGACTCACCAAATTAAAGCGTCACTCAAGCATCTCAGCCCCACTGACTTCTTCATCCAATATGGTCACCTTTCCTGGAAGATTTCTGTTCTGCTATTAGAACTCTATTAAAATACAAAGCAATGTATATTTATCTAAGTTCAAGATAAGATATTTTGCCAGCATGATTAAGTTATTGGTGGTGTTGTGGTTGAGAGCGGTAGTCTTGTAATCTGGGGAACCGGGTTCGCGTCTCCGCTCCTCCACATGCAGCTGCTGGGTGACCTTGTGCTAGTCACACTTCCTTGAAGTCTCTCAGCCCCACTCACCTCACAGAGTGTTTGTTGTGGGGGAGGAAGGGAAAGGAGAATGTTAGCAGCTTTGAGTCTCCTTAAAGGGAGTGAAAGGCGGGATATCAAATCCAAACTCTTCTTCTTCTTCTTCTTCTTCTTCTTCTTCTTCTTCTTCTTCTTCTTCTTTTTGGAAAAGATCAAGACTGCAGTCCTGACTCCTTCAGAATGGCAGGAGGGGTTTAGGATTAGGTTTAAGATAGGGCTGCCATACATCCAGGATTTCCCAGGCATTTCCAGGATTCATCCGTTGGTGTATAAGCTCGCTTTGCCCCATTATGCCACATAGCACCCCCTTCTACCCCTGCCCCCATTTCCACTTCTGGGTCACCATAATGTGTGTGGTTAAGGTCACGCATCAATTGGGCAAGTGTCCATCGGTCGCTGCCTATATTTGCTGAATCTACCTGGCTGATTTTGTGAAATTGGTTTGTTACTGGTGTATATCATACATGAGTACCTGTTGTCTGGCTTGTCATTTTTATTATATGTGTTGTCTAAGTTCCTCTCTGAGCATTTGGAAGTGGTGCAGTCCCAGGAAGACTGAACCACATCTCCCCCCACCCCCAACTTGAGATATCATGAATATCAACACTTAACAAATAATTAATTACTGTTGTTTATAACTTCTGTGGTTATTTTCTGTGCACAAAGTGCTGTGCAATTCAACTGTATGCAGGCTTACTCAGAGAAGTGAGACCTACAGTGTTGAACTGGATTCACTCCTCACTAAATTAGCATGGAATTGCACTACAGTGGTACCTCGGGTTAAGTACTTAATTCGTTCCAGAGGTGCGTACTTAACCTGAAACTGTTCTTAACCTGAAGCACCACTTTAGCTAATGGGGCCTCCTGCTGCTGCTGTGCCGCCGGAGCATGATTTCTGTTCTCATCCTGAAGTAAAGTTCTTAACCTGAAACTATATTTCTGGGTTGACGGAGTCTGTAACCTGAAGCGTATGTAACCCGAGGTACCACTGTATTCCTATCTGGATTTTCCTCACAGCCATCTTGTGAAATAGTTAAATAGGCTGAATACTCAGCTGAGTCCATTAGCCTAGAATGGGGTAGCCAATGTTGTGCCCTCCAGCTGTCATTGGACAGCTGACCACACCCCTGACCATTTTGCCATGTTGCCTCGGGAAGATGGGAGTTGTAGTCCAACTCCACACTGGCTACCCTAGTTAAACTTTACATTAATTTGACAACTGACAGATTATAGGATATCAGAAAACTTTCTTCCAGTGGCATTGTTCTCCTTTGTGTTTATTTTAAAACATCAACAACTTCATTTGATATTGGCAAAGTTGCTGGAATTTTGTAAACTGGATCAAAGAAAACCTTTTGGTGAAACATTCCAGTGTTGTTGCACTAATCCCAACATATATTATTGACCATCAGAAGAAACTTTGATAATTTAAGAAGTTGTTAAGCTTCTGGTGCCATCTTTTTTTGGCCTTGTAGTATAACTGCAGCTACTTATAAATTTTTGAAGGTGAGTAACGTTTATGGAAACAGGATGGTTATGGTTTTGGGGTTTTAAAAAGAACCAAAGAAAAATGTGCCTGTCTCCAGCTACTATCTGCCTAACTGAGTTAGTAGGCGAAGACAGACATATAAGACAGTCTATATAAGACTATGTAAGACAGATAGTTTTTAGGGTAACAACCAGTGCTGGATTACCAAATAGACAGAGTAGACAGTGGACCCCACACCTTTTAAGGACTCAATGTTTTGATCTTGAAATAAAATTACAATCCAGCTTTCTCAGTTCAATGTTATCCCACTAGAGTGTGCACATGAGCCCCCCACCCCGATTTTGACTGCCTAGGGGCCTCCACTGGTGGCAACTGTGTGGTGCAAAGTAGGCAGAAGCCGGTAACAAGCAGCCTAGATAGCTCAGTTGGTTAGAGCCTGGTGCTGATGATGTCAGCCTTGCAGGTCTTATCCCCGTATGGGACAGCTGCATATCCCTGCATTGCAGAGGGTTGAACTAGATGATCCTCAAGAGTCCTTTCCAACTCTACAATTCTAAGTTGGCATTTATTCTTTATGTGGGCATATTTGTTCCTCAAAGTCAGCCTATGAGGAATATTAGCATTTGGATAAATTATTCAAGGCTTTCTAGAGAACACGGGGGGGGGGGGATCTTTTCAGCATTATAACATGACAATCTACAATGTAGCAGAAAAAGACGGCTGTCATTTTTTCTTCAATTACAAAAGGCAAATATTTATTATTTATAAGTATTCGCCTTGTATGGGCTTAAATGTTATTTATGAACCTGTTGCATAGTGATTTTCAATGTAACTCATTATTTTTAGCCTTAGGGTGTTGTAAAGGAGCATGGATATATTTAATGACACTCCGCTAGTCAGTGCAATTACACTGTAATCATTATGTAAAATGTGCTATTAATTAAACCAATTTCTAGTTAGAACATTCTCCTCTGCAGGGCTTAATCTTAATCTCCAGCAATCTTTCTCCCTGTTTTTCACCTATTAATTATACGATCACTTTTTAAAGTTACATATATGTTTTTGTTTTCCCCCGATCTCTCGCAGCCAGCTGCTCACCCTTTACAAAACGGGCACCATTTAATGCTAGTAAGAATTATTAGATTCCTAACTGGGGGAAATAAATGTTAGTTGGGGGATGTTTCTAATTTTACTAGTTGCAAAATTTTGGCATTTCCCACATCTCACAAAACACAAGATCGCCATGTTGGCACATAAGCAAGATCCCCAAATCCTCATTAGCACAATGCCTTTATTAAGTCAACCCAAATATACCTGCAAACCTCTTCATCAAGCCGGTAGAAAACAGAGCAGAAGGAGGGAGGTGGGCAGAAAAATTGTTCACTGACGTTTAAACTGATGTTTAAGTCAGCATCTCATCACAGTCTTAAGACGGAATGGGTGAGAAGTAGCAGACATTCAAATGAGGCCCCTTTGGGTGTTGTGCAGGTATCAGGTTACCCCAAGGCCTGCTGGTAATAAATAGTAAAATAATGGCTGAATCCCCATCTCTGAAAAGACAAAAACTGGCCCGTTGATCCAGGTCTGCTTCCATCCTCACGTCAAACATACATTCCCTCTTTAGGTAGAGAACAGAAATTGAGAGAAACTAGGCGATCCTTATGATTGCAAAGTTGGATCAGAGATTTTCTGCATTCAAAGCATAAATTCCAGCACTGAGCTACAGATCACCCTCCACTCCGGTTTTAACTTACGTTATTTTTGCACATAATTTTTGTCCTAGGACTGGATAAAAGGTTGGGCATCCCAAACTCTTCTCCACAGTGACCCCTTGTGGGCAAAACATGGCAAATGGGAAAAGAGCATGCAAACGTATGCAAATTCCATGAGAAATGTGGATAGATCCACAGGGCTTGCGATGCCCGCTTGAAACTTCAGCACGTGCAGGCTCCCAGGCTGTGGCTTGTAGGTCCGGTTCACATTGCAAAAGCATGAAAGAGCAACAGTTTGCACAAACTAGTATCCTGGACTCAGACAAAATGGGGAACTGTAGTTGGTTGCCAATGGCTATTGAAAGCTTCTTATCTCCTTCCCTTGTGGGTAAAGAAGTAAGGAAACAGCAGAAAGGGCACATGAACTTAAAGCTTGTACCTCTCATTCCATGGTTTGGAGGATTTTCTGAACTCCTGGACCTGAATTATTATATCTGAAAATTATAAATCTGTAGTCAAAATGGTGATGCAACATGCATTTATTTTCTAATGGATAAGTGACTTGCATACTGGCTAGTAAATGAAAATTTGATATAAATGCAGTTTTTAAAAAATCTGAATGGAAGAATGCACAGAAAACTACTGTGCATTTTTTGCCAGCCTTTTTAATTTTGGTTTTAGGTCAATTAATGAGAAAAGGAATTGCTCTGAAAAAAATATCAAAGGGGGGAGAGAACATTTCAGTGACATTCTAATGGTGGAGTACATTCTTTTTGTCATGCTTATCTTACTTTTGAAGTGGCTAAGAGAAGTTTGTGTGTCTCGTTTCTTCTCTCTGATGGACTGCACTCTGAAGTCTTCCTGGATGCCTACACTTCTGTTGAAGCCCAGGTGAAGATGTCATAAAGTCGCTACTCCCATGGGCAGCCAGGGAGGCTGCATAGTGCTGGAGAAATGACCCTGGCTGCCTCACAATCCTAAGGGAACCCTGTACTCACCAAAATAAACAATGAATTATCAAGTGCCTTGAGGCAGAAAAAAACGGAAGCCTCTTTCACTGGAGAATAAAACTGTCAAGCATTTTGGCACATCACTATGAGGATTAAGAAAAAATTCTCAGCTGGGTTACTTTACCAGATGAGACTCCACATCCTAACTTACACGGGCGTGATATTGCACACATATCTTCAAGGTCTCATTAGGCAGTCGGATCTATGTGCTCTTTTACAACCCAAGGACTCCCTGACCTTGGTGCAGTTACTGGAATAATTTTAATGTAGAAATGAACATGTCCTTGAATAATTTCTCCAATACATTAAGCACAAACAATTTTCCCCCAATCAGCACCAAGTAGTTGCACATGTGCAAGATGTGTGTGTTCGTGTGCCATGTCTCCCCCTTCAGTTATTATACCATAAACAAATGAACAGTGGACAGAAGGTGGGCAAATTTCTAGGACTTCTCATGGAACATGCAACATTCAGGGCTGATATAGTATGAAATATAGCTTCTGGAATCTGAGTTCTGTTCTTACTTCATGGGTGCCTGGAATATTTGCAATAATCAAAGGAACAGACAATACTTCACCTGCCCTGCCACACCAACACATGGAAGAGCTCAAGAGTGCAGCTGTCCTCTGTCCATCTGGCACCAGCGCTGCTTCTAATGTCCCTAGATATCTATGAGAGTCTGTAACCCACATTTTAAGGCCTATGTTCATGAAATCCAGCATATAAAGGCCAAAATTGTGCTTCCAATGATCAGATTGCATTTAAGAATTTAACAGTATAACTTCATCCACATTTGAACATTGACACACACACACACCCTGTGTTGGAGGCAAGGCCAGCAAGCCCAGTGAATATGGGGACTTGCTCTCACACCTCTCCATGTAAAACAATGTGGTAATACTGTGGTAATACATCATCTGATCTGGTCTGAAGAGAGAGTACCAATTGCGCTTGTATGTTTTGGTGCCAAAAGTTTCCATTTCTCCCCCCTAATATGAGAAGCAGTGTTTCAAGTGTATTATTATTATTATTATTCAATCCCTATGAATTATAGGTGGTCATGAAAACAACACTGTGTTGTGACACTGTTGGGGTGTGTGTGTGTTATTGGGTAGAAGGCGTCTACAACATTTTCTCTAAGTTGCCTTTAATTCCTTCTTCACTTTCTTTATTTTTATTCATTTAGCAGTTTGCTCTCTTTTCCAGCCAGTGTATACGGAGGGAGGTGGGAGCTCTGCAACTCAGCCGCAGGTAGCTTGCAAAACACATGGCTGGCAAGCACTTTGACGCTACTCTATTTTTAATATACATGGCTGACCCTAATGATAGTCTATTGAGATGAGGGCAGGGAATGTCTGATCAAGTGGAGATTAATTTTTGACTGTGCTGTCTGGAAATGCATGAAAATGCACTCCTTTTTTTCTACTTAGACTCACTGGATGCTTTGATTGATTGACTAGTTTACAAATGAAGGTGATAAAATTAGGTTGAAGACCACATACATTTCTTAAAATGAGACTGGCTGGTCATGGAGACAATGAGGTTTGGACAGATTGTATTGCTGGTTTAGGCAATCTTGTGAACATGTCAAGATTTATAGACCTGTACTGTAATGTTACAATTGCAGCTCACTGATATAGGTTTCTTTTCAAATTCTTTCCCATTTTATTTGAAAAAGGCCATTAGAGAGTTATAGACTATTTGAAAAAGCTTTTTCTTTGCTAACCCTTAATAAACTCTTCCAAACAAGGACTGCCGCATTTTTGTATTACATTTAGACAGAAATCTATAAAACATGCTCTCCCTGGTTTGGATAATTTGATTATTATTATCTAAATGGAATTATGCCACATATGGGTTTGTAATATATAGCACAGAAAAATGCATGTTAAGGTTTGCCCAATATCTTTGGCTACACCATTCCCCTACGCACATATATACTCTGTCATACAAACACTTTTCAGTTATGTTTCCATTTAACTTTAATAGTAATAATTGGCATTTAGCACTAGGCAGTGTTAGAAGCAAATTCCAATTTAATATTTGCCTTGTTTATTGTAACAACAAGGCTTAGAAAATATTCACCATGCAAATGGAGCAGGTAAGAATTCTGAAATACATGCAAATTTTTAAAAACCCTTCTTAAATTGAGACAAGGAGAGAAGCTGGCATTAAGCAAGCTGGTATAAATTATTCTGGTGTAATGTTTACACCAGATCCAAAGCCTGTTCAGCTGTGGGGCTATTGCTGCTGCTCTGCCTAATCTTGGCAAGGTGGAAGCAAGCCTTTAAAATAGTGTTTTGTGCCTGGTTGCCGGGTCATGTGACTGAGCTGAAAAGGCTTAGGACCCAGCCTAAGTTCCCCATCTCTGATATTGCCTGCACTATGCTGAGTGCTCATCCAGCTGAGCCCTGGATGAACAAGTTAGACTGGTGTATCTTCAGCTGAGTCAGGGTTCGAGACTTAATGCTGCCTGAGCCTGCTTGAGCTAGCTAGAGCCAGCTGGCTAAGTTGGAAATTCACTGCATCCTAAGCTGCTCATCCCGGCAGATGTTGCCATAGGATTCCCCCCTCAGTACAGGTGGAAATGAATGAAAGAGGCAGCAAACATTTGTTTGAATGAGCAATTAATTAAACCTTGGGACTTCTTGCTAACCTTGTGGAATGAGCTATTAAATTCTGGGGTTTTTAATGCTCCTTATTGCCATTTTATGTAGCTGATAGTACATTAATATGAAGAGAAATTTCAAGCATTCTACCACTCCTGGTTCCCTTCCCATCCAAGACCTATAGCCTTCTTTTTTCCATACCCAAAGTCTTACTCTTTCTAACCCCCCTGATTGATCCTGGATGTGGAGAGATTCCTCATTCCAGACAATCACTGATGCAACTACACTATAGTTTATTATAACTCTATGTAACCCAGTGATTTTTATCACCTTCACAGGGTGAAGCAATGCAGCCTTGGAAGCGGATAATATAGGGAAATACTTCACTGAAATGGGAAAGTCAATATCTTGGTGGACCATCCTTAAATGGTTGCAAACTGGGTGATACCCTTGATACCATCTCAGGCTGCTATCCTAAGGGAAACAGTGATGGTTTAAAATGTGTATTACCTGGAATAGAGGCTTGGACACCCACCTTGTTGGAAGGGAGGAGTTGTCACAATTTCCCACACCCCCCGTAAAAGGGGCAGGGTTGGGAAATACCTTTCAGACCAAGGACTATATTTCCTCTTGAACAACCCTCTGGGAGTTGCCTACACAATGATGGGCAGAGCCAAAACAATATGATCATTGACCAAGTGGCCATGGGCACTCAGATTGTCTCACACATATGTACATATACATTCTCTCTCTCTCTCTCTCTCTCTCTCTCTCTCTCTCTTTCTCTCAAAATACACACACACACACACACAGAGAGAGAGAGAGAGAGAGAGAGAAATACAGAGAGAGTGAGCACAGAGCTACACATCCCACCCCACCCATGTTTAAACAATTAGGCTGAAAAAAATCATTTCCGCCTTTTTCAAGCATGATTACCAGAGGTCCTTGTTCTTTTCTTTTTCTTGTTAAAATTGCAACTTAAAAGAAAAAATCAAATTCCAAAAGAAGCAGGAATGTCAGAGGGGGACATCTCTGTGGCGATTGCAGCTGGGGAGATTTTTTTTTTTTTTTAAAAAAAGAAGGACCCTCTCCTGCTGCACTTTACACAAATATCACTTCAGTCCAGTTCTGTGGAAGCTTGAGGTTCATGGGGGATTGTCCATTTCAAGCCATACCTGAGGCGAGTCAAAGCAGTGAACAGACAAGATGAAAACAGAACCCTGGACAGCTCCAAGGAACTCTGTGAACTGAAGGATTCTCCTCCTAAGGCAGCTGCAGAAAGATGTCGCCTCTGCAGAGATGTAAAGCGACAAGAGGTGGACTGGAGCTGGGTCTGCCTCCCTGGAAGAGTTGTCTGTGTAGTTAAAGTGCTCTTCCCTTATTTTCTAGCCCTTGACTTTTGTGATACTGAGAAGATGATGCTACTGCAAGGAACACAACCTCTGAGACAGAGGATGGTGACAGGGCTGTGTCCACTGGCCAGAGGAGGTCTGAATAGGGTAGTGGAAGTTCTTCCCTTGAGGAAGTTGGCTGAACTTTTTCCTCATCAGAGTCCTCTGCTTCACACCACAAGTTCCCTGGGTCATGTCTACACACAGCAATTAAGCTTGAAAACAATGATCTATTGGCACTACAGGACTGTGTCTGGGAAATTGTTTTTATTGGGGGTGGGGTGTCACAGAGCATAGGGAGGAAAGGATTAACTATTCCCGCCAAAAGTGCTCTCTGTACTGTGCTATGAGAAACATGCCCCATTGGCTCTAACACCAGACGATGATTTTCATGTAGCAAAATTCATTCTGTGTAAAGCCAATATCAGCCAAGAAGACTAAGCACCAGTGTGAATCCTGGGCCATATCAGCTGGGGCTCATGAGAGCTGATTTAAGGATTTTTCTAATACTGGTGCCTTTACATCTTTGCCCCCAAAAATACAATACGGTGGAGTACCTTTATTCCAAGCATGGTCCCAGTGTTCACGAATTATCAGGAGTGCTACTCCCAAAGAATTCCCTCTTCAGCTGTCCTTTTAAAGCAAAACTTCCTTTAAACTGAAAGGGAACCTCTTTTTTTTTATTTCCTTGACCTTTAACCTCTGACCTTGCAGATGTTCTTGGACTTCAACTCCCGTCAGCCTCAACCAGCACGGCCAATGGTCAGAGATGATCAGAATCTAAGAACATCTGGCAGACCACAGCATGTTTGTCTGTGCTTTACACTGCCCACAATTTTACCACAGGGAATATTGTAATTTTTACGTTGTGATTTGTGGTTATCATACAGTATTATGTACACCTCCTTGGGCAATGTTTGCTAGAAAGGCGGCCTGTAAATGCTGCTCATAAATGACAACAAGAAGAAAAACATCAAGTGTAATATGTCTATCAACATTATCTTGGTCTCTACAATGAGGAGCTACATAATTTTCCTGTTTGGGAAAGCAGAACGTGGAATGCATGAGGAAAATAAAAATAAGACTCTTTGAAATGCAACTGTGTGTAAATCCAGCTTCCCTATCATTAATGAGATAAATAAATAAAAATTCTTCAGTGTGTTTCTCATCAGAAAAAAAATACACAGCTTGGTAATTAAAAGGCAATAATTAAGACGCAGGGAAATGGGCTTGCTTTGCAGAATGCTTTAAGAGATCCAAACCAAAATATTTTTGCTGTGCCAGATATTTTGCAGCACACTTGAAAGCCAGCTTCTGCTCTCATCATCCCCAGTAATATTGGAGACTTCTCATAACAGCAACAAATGTTCCCCAGAAATGTATGAAATCTCAGTGCAGAGGCACTTGAAGCAGTTTAGATATGTTTGGAACACAGCTATTTGTCAGTCTTCAAAGGGAGCCAATCCAAGGGCCTGTTAGTTTACAAGTGTCTGCCATCTTTCTCTGCGGTTGTCAGGGAAAATAGACTGATGGATCACTTCCCTGTGTCAGTGCTCTAGACTGGTGACAATCAGTGAAATGATTGTGTCTGCCTCTACACATATCTGTAATTGATTGCCTAAACCCTAAGACTCTCTTTCCTACTTGATATGATGGAACATTGGACTGAAATCACACCCGATGAGGAGGAGTCAGGACCATTTGTTATTTACTTCCCTGCTTGCTTCTCTCTCCTACTCTGCTTGAATTGTCCCACAAGAACACATTATGGTAATCAGACAGAATGTATGTATAGGAATCAATCAAAGGCAAAGCCGTCACAAGAGTTATGACATTACAAAGTCTGTTTGTAACTTTTGATTTATGGAAGATTTTCTCTTTTATAAATTGTGAGTGAGGCATCGTGGGATGGCTTAACCCTTGAACAGCCCTGAGAGTAGTAAACGCGTGCAAACACACAAATTATAGAATTAACACAGCCTAATCCTCATTTATGAATCTTCGTTTCATTAAGAATGTTGTTTATAATTTTTGTTGTTGCTCACCATGACATTACAACATGCTTTAGTTTTTGCATACATTAATTTTTGCACCTGTTCAAAATACCATCTTCACCTTGAGCACCAGAAGAGTATTCAATTTTTCATAAAACTGACACAGTTTCTTTGACATTTGCACAATTTCCTCCATGATATTTTGGATTATATTAGATGCAGGAATTAAGTGTGTCATTCCAAAACATTTTCCAATGACCTGATTTTTTCGGCTAATTTTTTTATGGTCTTGGTAACTAATTCGTTACAAGGTGACTTTCCTCCATTATTATCTGTTGGACTTTTCTACAGAATGCGATTTCATTTAGTGAAAAGAGAACAGTTTTAACTGATAGCCTCTGGAAAACATGATGAAATGTAAATGCATCGTTGAATATTTTTAAAAATATTAAATGAAATATTTTCCCCTTACCGGAAAGATAATCCTCCAAAACATCTAATTATTTTTGATTCAATATACCTTTGACATTTATGGTAGGTTTTTGAATACTGTATTGGACTACCTCTCCCATTATCCCTGACCATTGACCATGTTGGCTGGGAATGATGGAAACTGGAGTGTGGCAAGCCACAGATTATCCAGTCCTAGAGATACGGCAAGAATGAAACAAGTGATCACATATTGTGTGCTGCTTTTGCCTGCTTTTAGATGCAGGTTTTGTGATACAAATGATTCCTTGCATGGCATTTCAACATGAGAGCTCCAGTAGGTTGATGCTTACAGCATAGATACTTTCATAGATACTGCCAGAATCTGGAACATATAAACTGATCTGCTACGATTACTGAGTACTGAAGGAACCACAACACAACACAACACAACACAACACAGGAGGCTAGCCTCTTCCATCCTTTTCCCCTTTGGTTGATTAAGGATTTTGTGCTTTTAAGGATTGCTTGACAGAAATTTAAAAAGTGAGGTTTCACCCATCATTGAATGCCTGTATTCATCAGAACATGTTTCATGCCTGTTCAGTTTCCACCTATGAAAGGGTATTATCAGAAAGGTGTTGACCACTCCTTCCATGCCTTTGTTTGGATGACTGGGACAGGACAGGTAGCCATCTGGTAAAGCTTTTCTGAGTGGCAAAGGGCCTGTTAGCTTCGGCTCCAGTGAATGGTGAGTTGGAGCCCTTGCTGTGATGTTTGCCAGGCACTTTGAAGATAAAGTCACCTGCCTCAGTGTTGTTGGTATAGCAGGTCTAAGTGAGAGATAAATTCACTGTCTAATCAGGTATTGTAGGATCAGCTCCTGCTTTGGCACCACAGAAATAACTTCATGCTATTGTACTTCGTGGAGTCTTGGCATGACTAAATCAGATTATGAACACTAGAGTTGATTTGCTGGATGGCTCAGAAGCCAACGTGCTTGAGGTTCTGTGGAACTGCCATTACTAATTTACTAGGGGCATGGTGCAAGGCATGAAGAGGGAATAATCCAAATTTGTGACAGCTAAGCAATTTCAGCATTAGCTGAAACAAAGAAGTTTTGTTGTTGTTCTAAATTGCAGCCTATGTTACTGTGCAGTTGTGATATGTGTCAAGTATGTTAAGTGTCCATACTGTACGATAAGGGGTCAGGGTAATAAATAAACAAAAAAATAACTGATCCAAAAAATACAGAAGATGGCAATTGTCTATTTTATACATTATGCATCGAGTTACTGCCAATTAATAATTAGCACATGCAGCAAACATGTCATTAGTTTGCAACAGCTATGCAGTAGTTAATGCTCTATAAATACATTTTGAATAACCTTATGGCAGTTTGTTGGTGTGCATACAACTATTCCATTATAACTAAACAGGTGCATGTTTAAACACTAAAAAATTGTGTCTGCATTTTTCACGGTATATTCAGGTATTCCCAACACCATTTTTTCAACATTTAAAATTACAGGGACCATGAAATGTTTGGCTTCATCATTTGGGTTGTGTTTTATTCATTAAGAGGGTGTGCAATGATACAATAGTCTATCAGTTTGAATGAAAGGATATATTCATGACAAAAAAACACAATAACTCCAAAAGGCAAAACGTGTGTGTGTGCTTAAAAATGAACCCACATGTAATAAAACAAGAAGAAAAAAGGAAGGGAAAGACTGTGTTGGAATAACAGTATGTTTCGGTACATGATTTTCTATTTATAGAAAGCTAGCATTAATATACTTGCCTATGGCTTGTGCATTACAGTCCCCACCTATATAGAAATGAAACCTGATTTATAGCACCTTTTTCTTTATTGCTGTTTGGTGCACCTACTATCTTTCCTGGCCTCCTATTGGCTGCCTGGTTGTTAGAATGGGATGGTGCTGGCCTGCACCATGGCCTAGTGGGTAATAATAAATATATCAGGTGTATGTGACCTGGGATTTTGAGGTGTTGGGGTGGGGGATTGTATACCCAGAAAACCAATCACAATGCAGGAAGAACAATAGCTAAAGCTTTTAGTGCCCTTTAAGTTTCCTCATCGATCCCCATGGCATCTGATTATATCACAGAAGTTATATCAAAAAACTGCATTAAATGTCAACTAAATCAAGACTTTTCATGCCTCTTTTTTTTCTAAAAAAGCAATGAACTTCAGGACAAACACTATGCTATGCATGGAGATCACCACCTTGAGAACAGAACTCTGCATTTCATGTGCTGTATTTTCAAATGGAACTAAAATGAAGTTGTGTGTTTTATTCATTTTATTATTTCCCTCTTTATTTATGTTGGCATTCAGAAAGCATACAGCAGGAATCACAAATGGCAATCGTTCTTTACACTTCTAATCTAGAATACTTTCCTTGCAAGCCTCAGAAAAGACTTGACAGATATTGATGTCTACAACTCCATAAAACTCCTTTGGAGACGACTGATGAAGAAGAAGAAGAAAGATGTAGCTCTTTTTCCTAATAATGACAATGTTGAGAGACAGAGATGATCAGTCTGGATTTTATATGTCCAGGACGCCCTCACCATGAAGCATGCCAGTTTTTATCTCCATCTTTTAACCCCTTCCCTTGTTGGCATTGCAAAGCCCTTGGTGTTCACCAAGAAAACTTGGGCTCTTAGATTGCTTCTAATTGAAATGACATTAATTTTGAAAGCCACCGAACTATTCTTTGGATACTACGAGTTAAGGGGTATGCTCCTGTTGAACTCAGTCAGAGACTCAGACCTGAGTGTTTTCCTTCTGTGTACCTTGGCTAATGGTTCAACAGCACCAAGATTGTTCCATTTTGTAAGTTCATGGAGGTTGTTCAAAGACCTTCAGCAGTCAAACAAATCATGGTCACCCAACAGCCCTTATGTGGACATGTAATCTCCCACAAAGCTGTCTCCTTTAAAATGCTGTTAACATTAAAATATATTGTCATTTAACATCTTTTTAAAAGGAAGCAGTAAGTAAAAATAGTTGTTTAAAAATGGAAGAGCAGGCTAAGTGCAGCAGCATGAACAAGCAACAGCTATGAAATTTCAATTTCTCTGAAATATCCTCTCCCAGCAGACCATGGGAAAGACCATGTTAGGTGTTGCGGAATGAGACTTGATTTATTCTCTTTCCATCGTGTTACTTTTGGCAAAGGATGGTCAGGGACAAGGAGCATAGTTCACCATGAAATCACCATACCTCAGTGATGGAAGCTCTCTGCCAAGAAATGAAGTCAACATAAGAGGAAGAGGTTTCGTACTGTAGTTGATACTGAGAAGAATTAATAGAGGAGTTCCTGTTAGTGCATAGCCTACAAATGCTCACCTTATGATGGCATGGAAAGGAGGCTTCTCTGTGCTGCCACCTACAGACTCTATGGGGTGGCCTCCCCTTGGAAATTAGACAGGCACCAACTGTCAGGTGCTTCCAGCATGCTTTAAAAACTTATCTAGTTGCTCAGGCATTTCCAGTCAGACCAGGATCTTGGAAACTGAGCCATGAAGCTTACCATCTCTCAGTCTAACTCACCTCACAGGCAAGACAGAACCATGTGTGCTACCTTGAGCTCCTTGGACAAAAGTTGGGATATAAATGCAATAATAAATAACGTAAAATGAGTAAAATATGGTTTATGGTTTATTTATGATGTTGCTGTTGAGCTGGTTGTGAAAGCCTTCTGCACTCTCTGCAGTGAAAGGCAGGACAGAATTTTTTAAAATGAGAAATAAGATAGAAACAGGAGACCAGTGGCCCCACCACAAGCACCACAAACACATCCTTAAGTAAGAGGATCTAGTATCAGATTTTCAGTCCTTTGGAGGAGACAAGTTGCAGATTTGGAAAGTGCTATGCTTCACAAGATTGGTTGAGGATAACTCAACCTTATTTAATTCCTTATTTTGGCAAGTGGAGCCAGTGCTTTGTTTACACCATTGCCACACAATCATGGAAACGATTTTGAAATGTCATCAGCAGTCACCCTTCTGTATACATTAGGTCTGCAACTTCAAGGTGCAAATTGTTTGTAGAATCTCAATTACACCCCTTATAATATTGTCATTTATAATCAGCTCACTACAAAAACAGGTCTTTTAGAGGGTAAAAAAATCATTTGAACCTGTGATCTGTGATACATCTGAATATTCAGATAAGGTCATTGGTCAGAGCAGGGGTGACAGCTATGGTCAATAAAAAGGTTCAGTGAGACAAAAACTTTTTGCCTATGTGGGAATAGACTAAAGACGAGAGGTTCTCAAGAGGGATAAAGAAGATTACGTTTTGCTGTGTCACCAGTTCATCTGGAGAATGCTGAAGGTTCAGTGGTAAGGCTACCATATCCTAGCACTAATTCTGCTGACAGGGCCAGTCTCTTGCCATCAAGTCAGTTGCTTTGCCTTCGTCAGTGCCTAAATTAGATGGAGAATGATGGACCGTGGTGACAGCTATGAAATGTTTGGTCTAGCATAGGCAATTGTGGAACAATACTAATAAGGAACATTAGTATGTACAGAGCTTTGATTAGCCTAAAGTCGCTCAAGATTTGTCACAGTATGACATACTAAGGGAAGTCTAGGGCAGCATCCCTCTGACATAGTTTTAACATTTTGTATGAATGTGTCATTATTGCCTTTAAGTGCCTCTCTCTATGAAATAACACAAAAACAAAAAATGACAATAATAAACATGAGGTTAAGCTAAGTCCTTTTCAGAGTAAACCCACTGAAATTAATAAGTGTAAGTTAGTAATGTCCATTAATGTTAATGGGTCGGCTCCAAGTAGGACTATCATAGAATACTGCCCTTAAATAACAAACAATTCAATGCCCTTTCAGGAAACACAAAATGAGCTGCCTGAGATAGCCACCACCTACCTCACTCTGCCTAGAACAGACTTGTGGACCTGCTTTAAGTCTTCTCCCAAGCACTATGGCAGCACTTGTACTTTGTAAAAACGATGTCCTGCTCCCCTGCTCCAGGTTCTGCTTAGCCATGATCAGTAGAGGGATAGCCACGGTGAACAGTTATGGGTGATGTCCAACGTCAGTCATAAAGTTAGACCCATCAAAATCAGTGGTCACTTAAGTCCATTGATTTCACTGGACCTATTCTCAGTATAACTCAGTATGGGCTTGCTGTTTTTGTTTGCTTTGAGCTGTTTGGCAGTGAACAGACTGCCTTTGAAGGTAGTGGATATTATTCTGTAGGCAGCGGCTGGATTGCCACCTATCAGGGATGCTGTAGCGGTGGATTTTCCACATTGGAAGCAGGTTCAGCTACATTACCTTGCAGGTCCTGCCAATTCTATGTTTCTGTGGTGACCAGTAGATTTGTGGCCTTTCCTCCTTTCTTGGCTGCTTCTTGGTGGTACCAGACAGGCAGTACAGCATCTATAGCACTTTACACACCACACTTAATGGGAACAGGGCCAGGAGTCCAGAAGCAGAGCTGTCTATTTTAGTTCCAGTTCCATCTTTCATATCATTTAATGCCTTCTTCCTAATAGTTTGAATTTTCCTTCCAATCTTGTATAAAGTAATGGATCCTTTGAGGAAAACTCTGGGGTTCTTGTTTTTTGGGGGGTGGGGGTCTTCCTGAACTCCCCCCAAATCCTGGTGTCCCAGATTGAGCAACCACAAATAATCTGAGACCTTCACAACTCCACTTCTGTACATTTATTGGCCAGAAAGTTTGAATATTAGTAAAGACACAGCCCTATAATTAACCATAAAACCTGGTGCTATTTCAAATGTGTCAGTAGCTGCGGTATTGTTGGATCACACTTAAGAAGCTAAGGATGATTAACCTTTGCCTAGGTTATAAAATGGCCCATTTGAGAACTGTTGCCACTGAATATATTACTTTGATATCAATTGGATTATTGAGTGAAAGGTTTTACATGATGTTTTGTGTATGATGATAGATATGTGGTTACAAACTGTTTATGGGAAAAGGAAAAGGCCATAAAAGATTAATGCAGATTTAAAATAGGTTTACTTCCCACTTTGCTTTGGTTTAATTTATACATGAATAACCAATACCCTTGTCTACCTTGAAAAGGTGTTCATGTATTAGATAATTGTCAGATTCTGACTACAGTCAAGTGGTCAAGGATGTAGCTATTATTTTGCTAAACGAAGCTTTTGCTATTTCCCATTCTGCAGCTGTTATTATATATTATTACATTTGCATCCCATCTCTTCTCCATAGAGTTCAAGGTTGCATAAACACATCTTCCCCTCTCCATTTTATCCTCACAAAACCCTGTGAGATAGGTTAGCTTGAGAGACTGACTGGCTCAAAGTCACTCAGTGGGCTCATGGCTGAGTGCAAATTTGAACCCTGATCTCCCAGATCCTAGTTCAGCACTCTAGCCACCATGCAGCACTGGTGTCATTTGAAGCCAAACAAGTACTATGTATTATTTAAAACTGTTTTAATGTTGCATTTAAAATTGTTATAACCTGCCCTGGGACCTTAAGATGCACCCTGAAATTTTAGCTGAGCTGTAAATTCTGAGATGTGACCTTCTCCACATCTCCCAAGTGATGTATTTTACATCCTCTAAAGTTATTATTTATTTCATTTCTGAATTGCTTCCTATGAAGCATCTCAGTGTTGCTTCAGAATAAGAGCCATATACAAAATAAGGTTTATATAGAAACAGTTAAGCCAACCGTATGGAGTCTAGACCAAATCAATAAAATTTCGGCCCGTAGTTACTCTCTGGTAACATGTGCAACTGTAAGGCCTGGTTCACTTGTAACGCTAAGCGAAACCATGGCTACATATGTGTGAATGCCTGAGTGTGCAGGTGACAGTAAAAACTGTGTCCCTTCTGCCCCTTCTGGGTTCTGCCGTTGCTGCACTACCTAGACCTGAGCCATCGCTTGACTTAGTATTGTTTGAACCCAAGCTCATGGGTTGTCTTTTCCAAGCAAACCATGAGCTGTAAACTACAACCCAAACTTTGCTGCAGCTCAAACTAAGACAAACCATGAGCCTTGGCTTAGTTTTGGGTAGCATAGCTGCAGCAAGACAGAGGTGGGAGGAATAAAGCGATGACGATTTTTGTGAGCACCTGCACAGTCACACATTGATGCTTAAACATAGTTTGGCTTGGCATTGTGTGGAAACTAGGCCTAATAATCCTCTTTCAGATTTATAACTGTCTGCTTAAAAACCTGACAAAACTAAACTGCACTCTTCATAAACTATCCATAGGAGCCTAATTCTTGCGACTATAATGTAGGATGTGACAGCATTTCCATTATTCTGCAACTGCAATTTTTCAGGGAGCTTAGATCTTTGCTATAAATATCCCACTTCTAGCTGCCTAGGATAGAGAGTTGGAATGCTGAAGTCTGAAATTCCTTTAGCAAAATATGAAAAAAATAAATCCTTTTATACAGTGGTACCTCGGGTTAAGAACTTAATTTGTCCTGGAGGTCCATTCTTAACTTGAAACTGTTCTTAACCTGAGGTACCACTTTAGCTAATGGGGCCTCCTGCTGCTGCTGTGCCACTGCTGCGCGATTTCTGTTCTCATCCTGAAGCATAGTTCTTAACCCGAGGTACTATTTCTAGGTTAGCGGAATATGAATATGACCAGCATTGGCTATCACTCAAGTTAATTAACTGTTGCAATCAATTATTTTTATTTATTTATTTCACATCATTTATATACCACTTGGTTATAATAAAACCTCATAATGGTTTACAAAAGAATAAACAATAATATTATCAATAGAAACAGTTAAAACCCAAGTATTTAAAATATGCACAACAACAACAACAACAACAGGAAGTTAAAACTGGGAGGTAATTGGCAGCTTTCAGCTCTTGACTTCAGAGCTACCCAGGTTTGCTGCAAGCTGGTATAATGAGAGCTCACACCTGTTCATTTCAATAAGTAGAAGCCATAGCAATGGCAACTACGGTATTTGACCATTTGGAGAATGATTTGCTTTCTGTATGCTGTGAGACCATGCTTTGACACAAACCTAATTTTTTTATATATGTTGAATGGGGATTTTGGAGAATTCCGACAGAAACGGGAAAATAAGTTGCTGATCTTTGCTTATTTGTCCCAAATCTAGAATGGAAATCAATCCAGAGAATACAATCTGCATTTGCTATTGTTACTACGTCTAGTCCGCAAACAATCTGTAAGTGATTACGTTTTCCCCATTTGCACGGAAATGGATGGAGTGCCGTAACATAATTTTGCTACAGTGGATGGCAAGATGAAAAACAGTTTTGGGTGGAAGATGAATTGCAGTAGAACAGAAACACTGCTGCAGATGATGAATGCAGGGCTGGATGGGGGGGGGGGGAGAATGTCCTTTTACATCCTTAACTTGAATAGGTTTAAATTTAAGCTCTGTAAGTTTGTACAATTGTGGCAAGACTTTAACAGTACATCCACACACAATCTGTCTTACTCTGGCCTGGGCTCGACTGTCTGTCCTCTCTCTCATTTCACAAGATCATCTTCCGCCAACTGCCCTGTGGTTGCAAACATGGATGAAAGCAACATAATGTACCTCCTCCAGCTAGACTGACTCTTCCCTCATTTACAGGGCCACTATCACAAAACGCCTGGTAGGCATGAAAAAGAGAGAAAGGGAAGCTGTCAAGGACACAATTCACATCTGTTGCTGCTCTAACTGGTTTGCTTTTGTTTTGTTTTAAGCATATGGGGCTTGCAAAAAAAAATTAAACACCCGTTGCATTTTATTAATGATGAGAGTGGCTTTGAAGACACAAGTTGATAGCATCAAATAAAGAAAGATTTGAGATAAAAATGGGTGGAATATTAGAATATGCAGCTGACCAAGGTTCACTTAGAATGCCATGGAGAGATGGACTGGGATGTCCTAGGAAAAGGGATAAACGATGGATATTGCATGATGTGCATATATATAAGTTGTAAAAATGCATAAATAAAAATTAAAACAGAAAAGAAAAGCTGAAATGAATCTACTAACTAAAGTTTGGAAATAGCCTTAAAATCTCTAGGATTCCAGCCGCTGCATCAACCAACATCCTGTGTTCTGCTTTGCTCCTGTTCAGAAGACAAGCCATTTCCCTGCCTTCACCACATTCTTGGCTCTCGCCAGAAAAGAAGAATGCCCTGCCACAAAAGTTTTCAGATGCAAGTGCAAAAGATTCACAACCACATGTGAAAGAAAGAAGCAAGCTGGGGAGGTTTGAAAGACAGCCCAGCTTAGTCAGCAGACTTTTACTATTTTGGCCACGGAGAGTGAAAAGTGACTGCAGTGCTCAGAATACCGACCTCAGTCTCAGGAGTAGTCAGTCCAAATGTAGATTCACAGCCAAGGAACATATTGTTTTTGGAAGGCCACCTGCTGGGACTGCAAGAGTTTTGAAGGTGTCATTGGAGACCACAAGTCTCTTGCCCAGCTGGCTTTGGGACTCAAGAACATCCTCTGACTTTCCTGCAATGCCTTATTACTTTCTCCCACCCAGAAAATTATTCATTCTCCCCTCCCTCAACTGGCTACTAGTCAGAAGTTAGAAACAGGCTGCAGGCAGAAGCCTGTGAGGGAGAGACATGCTTGATTTCTGCTGTAATCCAAGGCATCAGCGGCTATGGGAAAAGCAAGACCCTCTGGGGGTATTAATGCTATGAGCCTCTCCGTCATAGGCTCAGGTTGTATATATGTGTAAATAAACCATATATCATAAACACACCACAGTCTCCACTGTCCCTCATTGTGAGGAAACTGAACCCTGAGTAAGTGCCTGGAATCTTGCAGCACTTGGAGACTGGGATGGTGTGCAACACTTTTTAAAAAAACCTAGTAAAGGTAAAGGGACCCCTGACCATTAGGTCCAGTCGTGACCGACTCTGGGGTTGTGGCGCTCATCTCGCTTTATTGGCCGAGGGAGCCGGCATACAGCTTCCAGGTCATGTGGCCAGCATGACTAAGCCGCTTCTGGCGAACCAAAACAGCACACGGAAACGCTGTTTACCTTCCCGCTGGAGCGGTACCTATTTATCTACTTGCACTTTGACGTGCTTTCGAATTGCTAGGTTGGCAGGAGCAGGGACCAAGCAACGGGAGCTCACCCCGTCGCAGGGATTCGAACCGCCGACCTTCTGATCGGCAAGTCCTAGGCTCTGTGGTTTAACCCACAGCACCACCTGCGTCCCCCCCCCAAAAAAAACCTAGATACACACAAAATGTTTATGTACTTAGAAATCCAAAATGTAGAACTGGAAAGCTTCAAGAATCTAAAAGCATTAATTCGGTTTGCCACCCTAAGGCAGGTTCCACTGTAGACTGTGATTTGCCATGTCAGGTGCATCCATAAGCAAAGCTGTAAGTTAATTTTTCAAAAAGCAATTGAAACCTCAGAGGACTTATTAAACCAAAACAGTATGCAATATATGCCAAAGCAGTTATTAACTGAGCATATGAACTTTCAGCCCTGTGGTTCAATTTTCAGTTTTCTGGCAAGAGTCTCCCAGCTATGGTCTCCTATTCTTTCATAGCATGTAGGGGCATTTCCCACTTTTACAACACTCTACCTCCATTTGTATCCAAGCCTGACATTGATATCTTAAGAAATAATGCATTATGGGTTCAATTTACACATGGTGTTTCCTATGATCCTATCACAGGATATCTGTTATATGACAGTCAAACCATCAACTACTTCTTTTGTCACCAAACTTGATAGATCATATTCCCAATCCAATCCCATAAAAGCTGTTTGGCAATTGCAGATTTACACCACTTCTGCAGGTCCAGCCAAAAACCTTTTAATTTATAATCATGGACATAAATTTCACAGCTAGTGTTATTGTCATTTCACACTTGAATTATGGTACATACGGGGAGTGGCTTGTGGTAAAGAAGCAATGTCACCATAATTCCAATGACAATCATTATATCTATTCCTTGGTCATAAATCAATCTTGAGTCTATATTAAATTAACAGGCACTGTCTCTCAAAGTTGTAAGGGAATTGTAGGAGGGGAATAATGTTGCAGGTGATGTCTGTTATGCTGATTCATACGGATATGGCTATATACATAAAGAGGACCAACACTAGACGTTTCACAAATGGTTTCTTCCAGCATCCGTGGTATACAGCCAGTATTTCTGATGAGCGGGTGCATATCTTGCTTTCTGAACTTATTATTGGTTGGTGTTTTAAGTAGTATCTAGAAATTATGACAGGAATATGTTTTGTTTTGAATGAACTAGCAACGTATTGAAAGTGCTCTTTGAAATGATTCCTTTGATGTTGCTTCCCTTCCATCAAACCTGGAGTGAAAATCAGAAATGCAAAAGATTACCGTATTTTTTGCTCTATAAGACTCACTATTTCCCTCCTAAAAAGTAAGGGGAAATGTGTGTGCGTCTTATGGAGCGAATACAGGCTGCGCAGCTATCACAGAAGCCAGAACAGCAAGAGGGATTGCTGGTTTCACTGCGCAGCGATCCCTCTTGCTGTTCTGGCTTCTGAGATTCAGAATATTTTTTTTCTTGTTTTCCTCCTCCAAAAACTAGGTGCGTCTTGTGGTCTGGTGCGTCTAATAGAGCGAAAAATACGGTATGTCCCAGGGAGCTGACATGTAACAAGAAGTGCAGCTTGGGAGGAATATAGAACTTTCCGTCTGCAATCCTGTAAACACTTGTCTGGGAGTAAGTCACATGGACTAAATGGGGTTTCCTTCTGAATCGACATGCCTAGATTCCTACAACTGTAGTACCTAGAAGAGAAAAAAAAAACAGGTTTTTTTAGATACCACAGAGTCATAGCACACTGCCTTATACCTGGTCACACTATTTATCCATCTAGGTTTTCCAGGGTCTCCGGTGGGCATCTTTCCCATCTTTTAGGGCCTCCAACAGCCTCCTCCATTGAGTTTTGAGAGGAAACATGTAGCAGCTATAGAATATCACATCACCTAGATTCATTTGAATGATGTTTTTCTCATGTAGTGCTTAAAAGTGGCAGTTGCCTCCCCTGGAATCCTAAACTAGACGTTCAGAGTGATTCCTGAGACTACACTTATTGAGAGTAGCCACCCAACTTCAAGTCTCTGCTCTTTCCTGCTTTTTCTGGCCTTGCTGGCCTTTAGTTTCAATCGGCTCCCACGAAACCATCCAGCCACAGCTTCCAAGCATCTGGTCAGTGTGTCCAGGGCTGAGTCAGTGTGGCCATCCATCAGCAGATAGAACTGAGTCTCATCAGCATATTGGTGACAACTCAGCCCAAAGCTCCAGACAATCTGGGCAAGGGGGTGCATAAAGATGTTAAAAAGCATCAGGGAGAGGATTGTGCCCTGTGGCACTCCACACACCAAGGAATGGCGTGACGACACCTCCCTCCCTAGTGACACCCTCTGTCCCCAACCAGAGATAAAAGAGCACAGCCATTGTCGGGCTGTGCCCTGTATCCCCACATCGGTGAGGCAGTGGTCCAGAAGATCATGATCGACCATATCAAAGGCTGCTGACAGATCTAAGAGATCTGTACAACTTGAGCAGGAAAAACTGGATCTAGGAAACTACATAGCAAAAGCAAATCCTCTCTCAGGCCTGTTAAAATCTGAGTTGCTAACACAACATTGGACCTTTACAGAAAGTTATGATAGTGTAGGTCGAAAAGCATTCCGCTGTGCATGGCTTTCCCAATATTCTCCTTGGTTGGCATTCTCTGCTGATTTGAAAGGACCTCTATGTTGTTATTCCTTTTTATTTTCCCAGCCAACAGCAGGAGGGGTTCAGTCGTATGAAGGTTGCAAACAGGCAAGAGAGCTTACAAGTCATAGACCTTTTCTCTTCCAAATTATTTCTGTAGCCACCCATGGGCAAGCTAACAAGAAGCTGGGATATGTTGGAAAGGATGGCAAGAGTTCAAAAAGTATCTCCTCTCTTGAACACATAACTAATGTGGGGTGGTAGTGGAACAGGGAGAGAAAAGGAACTAGCAAGAGAAATGGAAAAACAGAAGAAGCTCGACTTTGGACAGAATTAAATTTGTAGGTTTTTAAAGAAGTTTATATTTTCTCATTTCCTTCTAGTACTGTAAGCATGAAAAACGTTTGCATAAGGAAGACTCTTAGCTATAGGATCTTTTAACTTTGGCAATGAACAATAGACATTTTTACAAAACAAAAAGTTGCTAAGGACTGAATTATACTTCTGCTTTATTCTACATTTTTTTGCTTGATTCTCTCCCCTGTTCGTGTAGAGTGGTGTCAATTTTTTTTTTTTTAAGTGTTTGATCAAAATGTATTGAGGGGTCAGGATAATCTCATAATGGTTCCTGCTTCTCTTAATAACCTGCTAAGGCATCAAAAAATACACCCATCATATTTCTGCTAAGAAGTATTATGCACTGCCATGCCTCCTATTGATGCGCATCAGACATGTCCATGTTATTCCATATTCTGTCCATTCGAAAGAAAGGCTAAAGGAGACAAAGGGTACAGATCTACTTAGGTACAGCCTCTAACACTTTCACTATCAATTGTCTTTTGCTAGTGCTGATCATCACCTCAATTATCTGGTGTCCAGCCTACCTGATAGGTTTTTGCAAACTATAACTCTTCTGTCGATGAGCATGGAATAATGACAGCTTGGGGCAAATGTCCAGAATACAAAAGAGATAACGCAAGGAATAATATGTGTGTTATGTGTGTGTTTAAATCAATCAAAGAGCTAATCGAATCTATTTCATGTTTTCTTTTAATACAGCACACATTCAGCAAGATAAATAAGATTCCCGTCTGTCCTCTATCTCTTCTTTAAAAATAATAATTGTTCATGCTACTTTTGCAGGCACAAAATCATGTTTCAGCTTAGCAACTTAAATAAGCAAAAGGCAAAACTGCAAAGGGCTGCAAAATGCAGCATTTTAATGTGTAGTTAGTACATACCCAAAGAATCAGACTTTATAAAACGGTTTAGCTTTGAAGATTATCTTTTTCTTCCTAAACATCTCAGTACAATGGCCATGAATCAATGGGGTAGCAAGGAGAATACAAATAAAGCAGCTCCATTTGTAAAGTTTAGCAGCACTTAGCTGCAAATAGTTTAAGTTGTATGATGTTATGCAATCACAGGAGAAAATGGATTTTAGTACAATAGTACAAATGGATTTTAGTGCAACATTCATTGAAATTTTGTCAATTTCATGCTCATAGGGTTAATTGACAAAGAATACATTACCAATACAGTAACAGCATTTAAATAAATTGAGGTTTCATTTACCATATCAATAATACAGCTCTTAAATAATATTTTTATTCTGTGTAAATCCCATCTATTCATCTCTGCTCTATAACAAATGACCATAATTACAGAGCTTCATTGGGAGGAAGGTCATTGGTAATCCTGTAATTTCTCATTGGTGTAAAGAGAGAAAACAGAACTGTTTGTGATGAATGCATTCAACCTTTTGCATACTTGGTTACTTTGGACCATGCATTAAAATGCAGTAAGAAATTAAGTTCTCCTCTGATTCGGCATTTTTAATCTATAGCTGTTGATATGTTATAGGGGAGGCTTTTAGGATGCTTTTGCTCATATTATAGTGTGTGTGTGTGTGTGTGTGTGTGTGAGAGAGAGAGAGAGAGAGAGAGCTCACTAATAGTGTTGGGCTAGGAGGTGGGAAAACAGGGTTCATATCCCCACTTAGCCATGAATCTCACTGGGGAACCTTGGACCAGACATTCTCTCTTAGCCAAACCATGTATGCCACCTTTAGTACCTTAGAGCAGGCACGTCCAACTCCCAAGAGATTGCAATCTACTCCCACTATAAAAGAAATTGGCAGTGATCTACCCAAGATGGTGGCTAATTGCCCAAAGTTGTTGGGCGGGGGGAGGTAGGCAAAGTTGTTGAACTATATGGTGGGGAGAAGTCACAATTTTTTTAATTTCTTGGGGGGGAAGTGATCACTGCATTAAGAGTGGTAGATTCATAATCTGCTGAACTGGGTTCACGTCTCCGCTCTTCCACATGGAGCTGCTGGGTGACCTTGGGCTAGTCACACTTCTCTGAAGTCTCTCAGCCCCACTCACCTCACAGAGTGTTTGTTGTGGGGGAGGAAGGGAAAGGAGAATGTTAGCCACTTTGAGACTCCTTTGGGTAGTGATAAAGCGGGATATCAAATCCAAACTCTTCTTCTTCTTCTCTTCTACATGGGACAGCCAGGTGATCTACCAGTAGATCACGATCTACCCTTTGGACATCCCTGCCTTAGAGGAAAGGTGGACTATAAAAGCAATAATGAATAAACAAAGAAGCAAGCTAGGATGTGAAGGACCATCAAAGCAGTTGTGAACCCAAGGAGCTTTAGGCACCAAGCACCAATCCAAATTAGCAGACCCTCCATAATTCTCTCCAGGCATCCTGAATTAGTTCATAAACACATGGAGATGGGGTAGCTCTGTGGACAAGGATGCTAGCTCCACCCCTTCAATGTTCTTGTCACTCTCCAGTGGTTGGAGCGTAACTGAAGGCTCTTCATATATTTTAGAACCCTGATTTTATTGGGGTTCTAAAATACATGGAGAGTCTTTGTGGCGTTTGCACAGGTCCCCCGGATGTTTCACGGACTATTGACCCTGCACCACCACGGCTTATCTCTTCCACTGCCAAAAACCAGGTTTCCCCGGTAATACATTCAGACTCAGTCAGGTTGTAACGTATTAACAAGATTCCAGTTTATTGTGAACGCAAACAAATTTTAAATACTTTGAAACACTGTAATCCAGACTACTCTGTCTCCCCTCTGTCTCTAACTCACTCTGACTCCTATGCCTCCCACCCACAAGAAACCAACCAAACTCACTGCCAAAACCCCTGTGTTGAGCCTTAAACACAGTTAGACTCCGCCCCTGGGCTTTCTTATTGGTCAGCCTATTAACCCTTTCTCTCTCCCCCCCAGTACAACATCTCCATAATGAGTGGGCAAACGCCACAGTCTCCATGAATATAGGAAAGACTCTCCACTTCAGATAGTCATCTTCTACCTCATGCAGGGAGACAGAGACAGTGAGAGGTGGTGGTGGAGCTTGCACACTTTCCCCTTCTGCCCTCCTGGTGTATTCATTTAACCCCTAGAACCGAACTCATAAACTCACCTCTCGTGGGAAATGGCTTCTGAAACTGAAGGGTGTGTGAAATGCTGTTTGTGGCACAACACTGGGGTTTTACTGCTATTTTTCAAACAGTCCATTTTTGTTTGTTTGTTTGTTTGTTTGTTTTAATAAAGTGGATTTATCGAGCTAGGGCAACAGAGCCCTTTAATCCATTTTATTTGCACAGATCTAACTTTTTGATAGGCACTTGAGTCCCTCTTGCAAAGTGCTGACAGTCTAGAGGCAGCCACATCCTCCTTATGCTTTGGGCATCTCTTCCACTATAGTAGATATTAGTAAATTAAGTCTTGAACCTCACACACTTCCAACATTCTATAAAGGTAAAGGGACCCCTGACAATTAAGTCCAGTCACGAACGACTGGGGTTGCGGTGCTCATCTCGCTTTACAGGTTGAGGGAGCTGGCGTTTGTCTGCAGACAGTTTTTCTGGGTCATATGGCCAGCATGACTAGACTAATCTGCTTCTGGCGAAACCAGAGCAGTGCACGGAAACGCCGTTTACCTTCCTGCTGGAGCGGTACCTATTTATCTACTTGCACTTTTTGGCGTGCTTTCAAACTGCTAGGTTGACAGGAGCAGGGACCGAGCAATGGGAGCTTACCCCGTCGTGGGGATTCGAACCGCCAACCTCTCGATTGGCAAGCCCAAGCGGCACAGTGGTTTAACCCACAGCACCACCCACGTCCCTCCAATGTTCTATAGACACACATAGGTAAATATGCCTTCTAGCAGGATACAGGCAAGGCCCATATCTACAGGAGTGAACTCACTACATCCCTTTGCAGGCAAGAGAAAAGTAGAATGAGCCACATCTTAAATATAGGAGGATAAGCCAAATACCACAAACACACCATTGTATAATTACTATTGCTGATGGACTGAAAAGGTTTCTGGAAGGAGGGAGTGTCTTCTAATGAAGTTTAGCTTTAATCCCATTATTTATAATAAAGTGTGATCAGTTTCTGTGGAAATTCTGGAGGTCTAGTTCAACTTCTGATTAGATTTCAGTTGTCTTTGAAGACCAGAGATCCTATGAAAGGAACTTAATTTAGCAAGCTTTTGGTCAACTAATCCATGCTTCCGGGAACAAGTTTGAGTTTTGAAGAAGGGCAATTTGGTAGCTGTCTTAACATAAATCTAATGCAAGTCTGTTGCTGTCTTAGGGGAATGAGCCCCTCAGCATTCACCAAGACATGCTTCAAGGAGACTCTACTCTTAATCCAATTTACTCAGCTGAAGAAGTCCCACTGCTTCAGCTTGCCAACAAATTAAAATCCAGCTTCATAAAAACACCTTGAATTTGGAAGGTATTGGCTGGCCCGCTAGACTTGAAACTTCATTTATTCTGGCTAACTTCTCAATTATCTTCCCAGCAGTGGAGATGTGTAAAAGTGCAAAAATCAATATGATTCTATTCCCTTTCTATTGGAAAGGGAAAAATTAATGAGATAGGACACTCTCTTAATCAGAAATAAATGTTTTAATTCAGATAATGACATAGTTTTCCCTTGCTGGAGGATGACAAATGCCGGGCTTCACCCCCAGCAGAAGCAGTTTCAATTTTATTGTAAATATAAAAGGTATTGATCGAGGAGATGTACAAACCCTATTGCTTACAAAAGCCATTCAGGGAGACTGGGAAAACTATTAAGCACTGGGTCAGAAATCAATAAACAAGACTGAAATGTAGCAGAGGTCGCCCCAGGCTTTGTGGCATCTTAGCAAGCCAAGTGGCAGAAATAGTGACAGAAATGTCTCTTGTGGAGCAATGTTAGGGATGAAGGGGTCAGGTGCTTAATCTCTTCGGAGCTTTGACAGGTACAAGGAACGAACTAATGTAGCCTGTCTTGCTTCCCCTTTGATTTGAATACATACTGATTCAGCTGAGAACTGGCTGCAATTAGCACCTTTGTCTCAACCTGCAAAAACATTTAAAATATTTTCGGAAGGGGTGAGGGAGAAATGAAGGGGGAGGCGACCCATACACTCATACATATTTGGTTCTAATTTCCCTGCTTTTCTTTCTGTTTCAATATGGAAATCCAAATGAATGGTCTGGAATGCAAACCTGAACGATAAAATTTGCACTTTATTATTTTTATTAATTTCCCCAGAAATAATAATATGAACTTTTTATTAAAGGGGAGGGGTAAACCAAATCTTTATCTTGACAACAATTCTGCCCTGTAAACCACTGTTACTCACATTGTAAAAGGTAAAGGTAAAGGACCCCTGGATGGTTAAGTCCAGTCAAAGGTGACTATGGGGTGTGGTGCTCATCTCGCTTCAGGCCGAGTGAGCCAGCGCTTGTCCACAGACAGTTTTCTGGATAATGTGGCCAGCATGACTAAACCACTTCTGGTGCAACGGAACACCGTGATGGAAGCCAGGCTGCACGGAAACGCCATTTAGCTTCCCACAGTAGCGGCACGTATTTATCTGTTTGCACTGGTGTGCTTTAGAACTGCCAGGTTGGCAGAAGCTGGGACAGAGCAACGGGAGCTCACCCCGTCACACGGATTCAATCTGCCAACCTTCTGATCAGCAAACCCGAGGATCAGTGGTTTAGACCACAGTGCCACCTACTCCATATCACGTTGTACAAATAAGTCCAGGCTTTGACTAATTCTCCCACAAATGCTCATCAATCTCTGAATTTAACACGCCTCATATCTGTGGAACTCCCACCACATATCAAGCACTAGAGACATAAATTTCCTATAATTTTGCACAAATGTAATGCTTTTCAGTTTACGCAAGCCATATGCCCAACCACAAGCCATCAAATGATCTCATCAGTCACCAGCTACTGAATGATTAAGAGGACCAAATGCCTCCCCATCTCTTGGCCAAGAGCCTCTTGTCTTCCCTGTGTCCCATAACAGTTCTTATGATTAACCAGGGATGCTGTTAATAATACTAATGAAGATGGTGTGGTGAATGAACCACAGGGTAGTCAAGATTGGAAGGTTCAGAAACTCAAGCAAGACCAATAACTTCATTGAAACAAAACTCTGTAAAGAGGAAAAGCTTCAAACAATTCCACAAATAAAGACTGCTTAGAGGCTAAAAAAATAACAAAACTATCTTATCTAGCTAGGAGTGCTGCTGCAACTGCCACCTCCACTGAGGATCCCCAGCCCACTCCGCAACCAGGATTCCACCATCCTAGGAACCGCCGGAAGGACATGCAAAGATGGTGAAGGCTGTGGCAAACCTGATGGAATTTCAGTCAGAATTGACAAATGCTGGTGGAAAGCTCATAGTCGTTGACTTCTCTAGCCAGCTGACTGAAACACGTACGCATAAATCTTAGCAGGCTGCACGACAAAGCAAAATACCTTCTAAGGTCTGAACAGGCACTGACTGTCCATGCTGAAAGCTCCTTATGTTCACCCCAACCCAGGATTTAAGCGATTGCTGACTATGGGCGTCCACCTCTTCCATCCAACAAAATCAACACCTGCTCCCATCACGTGTCTTTGATTACCTTTTGACACTGGCCTTGAAGTCTTAATGAGAGGCATGTATGTCTAGGGTCATTATTCCAGGAATTCTAACCAATTCTCATGCAACCAGCAAGCTAATATTAAAGGGACTATATCACCACAGATGGTCAAAATATGCACATGAGTGTTTTTGTTGATGGTGGCCCTGGTGTTAATATCAATAATTGTTTTCGGGCACATCCCCACATCTTTAGGATGATGGGGAACTTCCATCATCACTGGCCATTGGCCATTCTGACTAGGGCTAATGGGAGTTAGAGTCTATATACAATCTCTATACACAGCTTCTCCATCCCTGCTTTAGGCAATGTGGGGCCTGTGCAACTTAGAGCTTTGTAGGGAACAAAATTAGAAGTTCTATATTCTTATTAAATAATTGGAATGATAGTTCTCTCATTAACATTCAGAGATAACTATCATTCCAATTCTTTAATAAATGTGTCCTGCTTCTAAAGTTATATGTGCATATAAAAATTAAATCCACTTTCCTGTACCAGTCACTCCCAAACAACGCTGAGCCAATCACCTTAAATCCACAAGCAGGTGAAACCAGCACATAAATGCACAAAAACATTGACCTGCTCCTTACAAATTTACAGTTCCTACCTGACAGAGAGTCTCACAAACGGGGGGGGGGGGGAGACTATGTAAGCTGCGGGGAAACCTGAGCAGGAAGGTGGAGCCTGATTTGGGGTGGGGGTTGGTGAACAAGACATTGATTTGAACGGCTTAAAACGGAGTATTGAAACTTTTAACAACATAATCCCAGCAGCAGAGACACAGCAAAAAATATATAGATAATGCTGCAACGGTGCCTTCTGTTCCTGAAAAATGCGGCTTCCCCCTTGACATGGATATGATTATAAGATTGGTTAGGGTCAGGTAACTCATCAGTAGGTGAAGTGTTCAGCTGCTGAGGATTTCCGTTTCATCTCACCTCAGATATTATGTCAGTTCCATGTCATTTCCATCACTGGGAATGATTTGAGGACTCGCTGTGTCCCCTGTTATTGCGGTCACTTGACCTCAGATGTAACTTCTGTTTAATACCATCATTTTAACAAAGTCTAGGAGTTGTGCGCTCACACCGCCAGCACTTGACCCCTTAGCTGCCTGACACATGCCAATTGGCTGTGGCGTGAGGACTTCACTGCCCCCTCCGTTCCCAACAAATGAGAGTTAAGGCCTCAATGAATGGATTCTCATTTGAAATTATATTTTTTCATTGCCACAAGCATTCTTTAAAATTGAATCCCTCTGCTTTTTATACATTGTGTTCATCAGTAATAGTATTTCTTTTCCCTTTCCACTCGCCTTTTTTGAGCCAGGAGTTTAGAAATGGCTTTTTTGGTCTTAAGGATCAATGTTCAACCCATTCGCATGTGAATCGCAAATATATTTCTGCTCAGGAAGAAAAGGCTGAAATGCTTTTGTCCTGTGCAAGATGAGAGATCTTCTAGGACAGCTGAAAACACAATGTTGCTCTTATATAAAGTATGTATCTGGATTTGAAAAGGTCAGTCAGGGAGAGCTTTTGAGAAAGGTAGCACGGTTTCTTCTTTTAATCAAGGCAAGGGGTGCCTGAATTTTAAGTCGCTTATAGGTATTTCAGACCAAACATTTGCTATATATGGACACTGCCTGTCAAAAAAGTACTGGTAATTTTTTAAAAGAAGCATGGGCGGTATCTGACTGGTGTCATTTTGCTGACAGAAGATACCCATGCCAATTTCAGCTTTCCATTTTTGCAATCTTAAGTGCAGTTCTCCACATTTCCACAATGAACTGTGATTTTTTTAAACAGTCCTCATGAAATTTCAACAGCATTTTACAGTGCAAATTTATCCTAGTACACAATTTTTGTGTGTGCAGTTTTGCCAAGCAATTTCACCCAACACAATGCTTTTTTTGTATGTTATTTTCACCAATGGATGCAGTGGTGTGGACACTTTACTCTAATATATAAGTTGTTTGTATAAGCAACTTGGCTGAGGAGCAGCAAAAAGCAACAATTCAGTGGGATTCAAGGCCATAAAACAGGGCCCAGTCTTATGGGCCACGGAAAGCCTCGACAAAAAAAAAAGGGCTTAATGTGTGGCAGAGAGAAGGACACTCCACAGAATGGGCAACTGCAGAAAATGCCTGTTTTCTGGCCACCTCCTTTGCCTATGGTATTCTGTAGGGTGTTGTGCCGCAAGTAGAATTGCCCCAGATAAAATTTGTGATCAGGGGCAGGCAATCTTTCAGATAACCTTGTCTTATATCTTTGGGACTTTATGTCTAACAACAAGACCTGGAACATGGCCTGGTAATTAACTGGTAGCCACTGCAGTTCCCTCAGCCCCCTCTATAGGCGAATACTCATCACATCTAATTAGGTGTAGGCACTTGTTGAAGGGCCTCAGGATATTTTCAAGTCCAGGTATATATAATTTTATTTATTTTACTTATTAAATTTATATACCACCCTTCATCTGTACATCTCAGGGTATTCACAACATAAAAAACAAGGTAAAAACACAAGATAAGACCTTCATCTGTCCCAGGTGCAACAAAACATGTTGTAGCTGTAACAAAACATGAGTCCCTTATCTGTCTCTGCTGCCACAGCAGACGCTGCAACCGTCCAAGAGCTTGATCTCAGCCCCAAAGGTGCCCTCCTCCATTGTCTCCTAAGACAGGCGGATGCTAACTATAAGGGAGGATGTGTTGCTTTCAGTAACCTGTGTGTATTCATACACACTAATGGTTTGTTGTTCTTGGTTTAGCAGCCATGGCCAGAGTATCTAAACAAAGTGGGCCAGTTAATATTATGGCAATTTGTATCAGATAAAGAAAATGAGCGATATCCGATGTCAGTCATACTCAGAGTAGACCCATTAAAATCAGTTAAGTAACAAATCCATTTATTTCAGTGGGTTCACCCTAAGTATGACATAGGTGGCATCACCCAATTGTGATGATGTTACTTTCAGCCAGTGAAAGTAAACTCTCCTGGCCATTCACAATGTAGGTAAGAGTCAGGTTTCTAGATTTGCCTATAAAAGGCTTAGTAACAATATGAAACATAATATTTTAAATTAGGGTACTGATTAAATGGATACTGTTTTGCTGCCTGTCTCAAGGCCAGATGGGTTGCTCTACAGCAGAAAGTTTGGTTTCAATATACGGAGACCTATGTAGCAGTTAGGGACGCGGGTGGCGCTGTGGGTTAAACCACAGAGCCTAGGACTTGCCAATTAGAAGGTCGGTGGCGACGGAGTGAGCTCCCATTACTCGGTCCCAACTCCTGCCAACCTAGCAGTTCGAAAGCATGTCAAAGTGCAAGTAGATAAATCCAGCGGAAAGGTGAACGGAGTTTCCGTGCGCTGCTCTGGTTCGCCAGAAGCAGCTTAGTCATGCTGGGCACATGACCCGGAAGCTGTACGCCGGCTCCCTCGGCCAATAAAGCGAGATGAACGCTGCAACCCCAGAGTCGGCCATGACTGGACCTAACGGTCAGGGGTCCCTTTACCTTTACTATTTAGCAGTTATTTTCCACCTTGGGAAGATAGAGAGACCAGTTAGAATAAGTGAACCTCCTTTCTTTATAGGATGAGTATCATACATTCATATGTACAACATACATTTAAAACCCTCTTATACCACTTTAATAGTCATGGCTTTCCACAAAGAATGCTTGGAAATATAGCGCTGGGAATTGTAACTATGTGAGGAGTCTCCTAACAACTCTCTGAGCCCTTAAGAGACTACAGTTCCCAGGATGCTTGGGGGGGGGCATGATTGTTAAAGTGGAATAGGAGCACTGTAAATGTATGGTATGGATGTGACCCAAATCTGAGTTCAGCCAGAGAAGGCTTAAGACACTCACAGAATATCTGATCAGTGAAAGTAAAACCACACTGCAAGTAAGCTATGCAATAGGTAAATTACTTCAGGTTTCAACACTTACCTATTCCAATTCTTCTTAATACATAATTGTGACACTTGTTCTTGTTTTCATACATCAATACTATTCATATATTCTCATTATGTCAGGGTGACCTCAGCCTACTTGCAGAGATCTGTTTAATGTACTCCCTATAGAATGGACTTAGATAATTGAGGTCAGAGGCCTGTTTACTCAGGTTCAGCCAAAGAAGCAATGTAGGGCTCAACTGCATGAGCCAAGATTTACTTGAATGATGTAACATAGGTAGGGATGCCGGAAAATTCCAACGAAAGTTGCCAGTGTTTGTTTATTCATCCTATGTCCGGAACAGCAGTGAATCCAACAATATGACCCTTATTCACTGTTGTTGTTGCTTTCAGTCAACAAACAATACAAAATTGAATACCTCCTTCCCTTAATTGCACGGGGTTTCCATTGCATGTAATTTTGCCATAGCAGACAGAGAGACAAATAATATTGGTTTTGACAGAAGACAAACTGTAGCAGAAGGGAAACAGTGTTGCATGAGATGCCTACAGGGCAGAATGGAAAACTATGCCTTCTTACATTCCTAAACTGAGCTAGGCCATAAATTGTCAGAGAGATATGTTTAGGTAGCATGAAGCCAGTGTACAGCTTCCAGGTCATGCGGCCAGCATGACTAAGCCACTTCTGGCGAACCACAGCAGTGCACGGAAATGCCCTTTACCTTCCCGCTGGAGTGGTACCTATTTATCTACTTGCACTTTGATGTGCTTTCGAACTGCTAGGTTGGCAGGAGCTGGTTGACAGGAGTGCCAAAGGCTTTACTTATATACCTGGTTTAGGCAGTCTCTCCCTTTAGCAGGAGTGATTCCTCTTCTCTGGGCTCTGATGGATCTCACCTTTCAAAGGTGTGTCCAACCATCTTACAGTGATTCTGAGACACTTATCTTTACTTTCCCTAACAATGGATGTGGCTGGCATGCTTGACCATTGACTATTAAAGAATTATAAACTCTTAAGAAGCCCTTCTCTTATCCTTTTCTTTTCCATATAGCAGACCCCTTCACAATAATCAAATTATAATCCTGTGATGTTTCCAGGATGTGTGTAGTGGGGCGGGGGGTGGGTGTAGTCGTACCAGACACTAACTGTGTTTTGTATCCCTCCAAAGATGTTTTCTTCCTTCACAAATTCCAGACAAGGTGCATTAACTTCTTAAACTATTATTTACTTCCCTTTATATCAGACACTCTCCTTAAACCATTGTAAACATGGATTGTGGCTAATCTTGAAAGATCTGAGAGCACAATGCAAATTGCTATCATAGCTTAGCCTATACAGTGCTTAACATTTCATAATCTACCGTATTTCTCTGGAAATAAACCACCTCTGGAGATGCAAACAGAAGATTCAGGACAGCTCTCATAACTGTACTTGAGTTGTAAACCTAATACTGTGAGTCTTGGAATATCTTTTAAGAGGTGTCAGAGGATAGCCATAATAGAATCATGTCTAGATTAGGGAAAGAAGACATAAGTTTGAAAGGACCACATCCTGTGCAGCTCACCCTACCAATCAATGTAAATGTAAAGGGCTTTGTCATGACTGAGGTTGCCTGCATCATTACATTCCCATTGCTATCTCTGAAACATTTTTAAACTTGTTGTATCATACAGATTACCCACAGGATGGTTGTCTGGGCAAAGCCAAACAGTCTTTAAACAAGGTTTATGATACTCTAAGGAGGACATCCAAACTGGACCTGAAAAGTCTGTTTTCTGAATTTCCTCTCAAACTAACTTATTTTGTGTGAAAAGTCTTTTGGGAAGGCAGAGCACACATCAAGCACACCAACTCTAGGGGTGAGGTGTTTTCGATATTTGTTAGAAGGGGGCCGGGCCTTCTCAGTGTTGAGGGGACCCATCACATCCCGCACACAAATGACGCCACATGTGTCACAGCTTCAGGTCTTATGAAGGCCCTTTCCTAGTCATCCTAGGTCCCGTGCCATCTGTGAAAGGGCGATCCAGCCCAAACATATTTGTATTCCCATATAATACATAACAGTCCATAAAAGCAGAGCCTACGCAAACAGTCTACATAAACAATGGTGGAATGTACAAGCATGCATTGATCAGCAGCTAGTCATGGTCAAGGTATCCTTACAGGTCACCATTGTGCTATGGCTGCCTCCCACTGCCTCCCCAATCCTAGACAGCTGCTATTGTAAGTCATCTCAGAAAATACTGAACCACAGCGCTGTCCATTGCAAACTAATTATCTCCCCATTTCTGCCTATTTTATTTGCCTGCTGCTTCACTTGACTTCTAGTTCCTTCTCCAAGACCATTTATATTGACAACCTGTTGGCTAGCCCAGGAGACTAGCTCCATCCACTTCAGCTGATTACAGCTCACCTCATTCACATACAGAGAAATCCCTGTCCATTCCAAACCAGCCTCTTTCTCAGCCTAGTCTTCTTATTGGTTAAACGTCAGGAATGAGTGGAAAACCTTTATAATGTTATGTACCTCATAAAACAATTTGAGCTTAAATCCTTGTGATTTTAACCACTTTTATGTTCTATCATATGGCATTAGGCCCATTTATAACAACAACAACAACAACAACAACAACAACAACAACAACAACAACAACAACAACAGATATAAATGGTTTAAGGGGTGCCCAAACTTTTTTCAAAGAGGGCTAGATTTGATGAAGTGAACATGCTGAGCTTTTTTTAGGATTTTACCCCAGGACATATACTGCCACAGGGGCTGGATTAAATCAACCAGTGGGCCAGATTGGGCCCCCGAAATGGACTTTGGACATGCCTGGTTAAGATTTGCAAAGCAGTGGACTATATGTTGCAGCAAAAACAAGCGATTTAAGTATTTGTTAGAATATATGTGAGGTCATCTCCTCTACATAGATAGATGAATCCATTTTATGTAATCCATTTGCACTTTACCACCCCCTTGGAAAATATCTTAATGATTCAATACATTAAAAACAACAAACACCTTTTCCCTAAATCTGATGTTTTTAGCTTTCTGTGTTTTATTCATGCTTGTTTTATTTTTTGTGAGAGTCCCTGAGTCCTGGTTCTGGGAGAAAGGTGGACATATAAATTAATATATTGTTATTATTATAATGATGGTGGTTATAATTCTACATGAGGATCTGATCTGGTATATTTTTGTTTATGTGGATGCCTAAAACCAGCGATGCAGCTCACTAGAGGAATGATTATTCAACAAACCAAAGGCTGCAAAATTGAAATATTTGTATTTATACAATGGCATATTTTTCCCTGGCCTGGATTTGAAGACTTATTTGTCACAGTTTGCTATCCCATGGGATAGTCAAGTCTTCTTTGGGATAGCTGTGGTGTGAGCCTAATTTTTTATATTCTGTATCTTCTTTTTATATTCTGTATCTTTTTTTCCAAAAAATAAAATTTTATATGCTCCAACTTGCCGGTCCCTTCCTTTTGCAAACCAATTTCCCTGTTTCGTCTTTATCTTTCCGTTTTAGGGAAGAACAAAAAGAAAGTGGGGGGGGGGAGTGGGATCTTTTGCATGTCTTCAGAAGACTTTCCTCTTTTAATCCCAGCCGACTGAGCTGCAACATCAGGGTCAGCCGGGATAAATAGTTCGAGGGTGGACCTGAGTGAAGTCTGCTTCATCCAAGTCCACTCCCCAAACCCCACCCCCTAGGCTGCTGCAGATTGGCCAGTTTGAATCTAAGGTTTTGCGGGAACCCGTGAGCCTCCACAGCAGCCAAGGGGGACGCGGCAACAGTCCTAAAATGGTGCAGCACAGCAGCGTGATTGGTGGAGGCGCTGTGTCGAGCCACAACCGCTGCTCACCTCAGAGCCCAGTAAGCAGCCATTCCATGCCTTCTGAAAACTTTCCTTTTTCAACAAGACCTTTGACTGGAGATCTGCATCCCACTCTGCATCTTTATTGAAACTATTTTAACTGTTTTTATATGTGGAATTGTTTTTAGCTGTTTTTACACTTGCTTTATGGTTGTAATTAACTGTATATTTTGTCTTGACCTTCAATGGGACTTTGCAGTGAAGAGAAGAGTGGGTAAAATAAAGTATAAATTAGGCTCTGTAAGCAAGCGTCTGATTAGACAGAGGCCTAATTTAACTAGTGAAAATCGAAAGTTAGCAGCCTTAACTAAATTAAGAATTAACTATTTCCACTTTCAACTAGTTAAAATATAAGTTTAAAAAGAGCAAGGCTGCAGCCCTCATCCCATTTAACTGGAAGTAAGCTCTATTAAATTCAGTGGAATTTACGTCTGAATAGACATGGTTAGGATTGCGCTGTAGCTAGTTAAAAGTTAAGTGGATATGTGAGAAATGTGAGAAATATAAATAATTGCCTATTTTCAGCTAGGCACCCAAGGGACAAGAATACATACATATGAATATTGAATACTCACCAATTCAGTATACTTTTTAGGTCAAGTCTACACGCCATACATTTAGGGCACCTGGCTTCCCCAAAGGTAACTTTGTGGGAACTGTAGTTTGTTAAGGGTGTTGGGAATTGTAGCTCAGTGAGGGGTAAACTACAGTTCCCATAATTCTTTTGGGAAAGCCATGTGCTTTAAATGTATGGTACAGACATGACCTAAGACAGACTAAACACACACAACTTTCCCCAGCAGATTAATCCACTAAATCAGATGTGGGAAACTTCCAACTCATGGGCCCAGTTAGATCTGGCATTGATCCCAGTTTAGCTGTTTTCCCCAAGCCACCCCCACCTCCCCCACCCCATACATCAGCTTTAGTTAATGAGTGGTGGGATCAATTTGAATTGGCGAATAAATGGTAAAGATTGTAATCATCCTGATAATAAGCATCTTTAAGCCACCATCAGTCCATGGGAGCAGATGAGTGTCTGTCCACCTGATAATTCACACCAAATAACCACATTCAATGAGACCTTCATTCCAACAATAACAACTAGTTACTGCTTTACACACTTCTTTTACTGTACCAATAAGTTTCCTAAAGAGCAAATGTAAGGAGACCAAGGTGGAATATATACACATAATAAAAAACGCTGTAAAAATGCTTTTTTAAAAAAAACCTTTTGAAAAATACATTGAATTTTGCATAGCTCACTGTCGCGATCTATTGTCACATTTGTATAATGCACTTTACAACACATTTAAAATGTTTTATTTGCAACTGTATAGGTGAGTCCCAAATCAGTGCCTTATCAGTACCAGACATTTCTCTTCATGTGGGAATTTAGTGTCCTCTGCTATCAAGTTGTGTGTAGTCAGCCCCACAATGGAGCAAGCCCTTGGCTCTCTTACACCAGGGAAGAGGATAAATGATGCACACATCTGCCAGCAGGAGGCAGTCTTCCAATGAGTATTTTTCAGCTTTCCTTAGCTTGGGGTAAAGTAACTTCTGCAGAACTCCTGTGCATCACAAGGTTTGGAGAAGAATGCCATTGAACACTTTCCCATAAATGTGTCTAGTTAATACTGTGTTTTGCAGCATGCAGCCACCAAGTCCTTAGGACTGCTATTTTGAAAGGCTTCGTTACCTGATTATTATTTTTTTACTTTCCAGTTTTTAAGTATTCCTGTCTAACCTTGGCTTGGAACTGGACCAAAACCAAGTTGCCCTCAAAGTATTTAGCCAGCAGGCAGTATTATTATTATTATTATTATTATTATTATTATTATTATTATTATTTTAAAGAACAGCATGAAATCCTATTTAGACAACACATCGTAGGCATAGTTCTCACTGACTAAATGAATCTGGACTGTACCACTGCAGACGGAGGTTCACATGCTGCCTAGTCCTCTATCCCAAAATAAAACAAATCCTTCCACTTAGCAAAGTAGACTTCAAGAGAAAGGCTCTGGTCTTCCTTTCCCCCTAACATGCTAGTATTTTGTATAAAAGAGAGTTCAGTCATGTCACATATGACAACCCCTCTGCTGTTTGAAGTGGTAGATCCCACCTGGTGAAAGGGTCATCGCAATGGAGGGCACCAAGTGGAGAACAATTTGCTGCCAGCCCACTAAGATTAACTGTGCAAAACATTGCCAGGGAAGAGTAGCCCCACTTTCCAGTTCATTCCAACCCATCCTTTCCTCTTCCAAAAAAACAGCGACCAGCCAAGGCCATGTCACACATTATGTACCACAAATCTACATTTGCCACCAAGGGTATGCCCCACAGCCTGGCCCACCTCTCGGATGAATGCATTTTCAAATTCTTGTCCATTGTACTCAGGCTTTACATTTTTATGTATACACTTAAAAAAACACAACTTAGGTTAAGACCTAAAAATAACGTAATGTGGGAATGCAATTATCCAAGACAAACATATTATATGCTCTTTACATCATTAGCTCCCAAATGACATGAAATAACATTCCTTTGCAACCCTGGCTTTCTGGAGTGGAAGGCTTTTTTGGTTGAGGGCATCTTGGTTCTCTGTGTTAACCGGTAAAAA
>NC_139539.1:63268515-63496015 GCF_965153285.1 Podarcis tiliguerta
TAGCTCTGGGAGAAGTGTGATTCATCAGCTGGAGTAGGCTTGGAATAGGTGAAGGTTGCATGCCTCATCCAGCCCAGATGCTGCAATCAGCATGCAAAGTACAAAAGGGAAGCAGAGCTGAGGTGCTGTGTCTCTTCAGCTGCCCGTGGTGGTGGACCTTAGTTGTGATGCTCCTGGACCTCTATGGGGCTGTGCTTCAGGTTTGATTCTGGATTGTATTCTGACTGCTGGACTTCAGCCTTGGCCTACTTGGACTATGTTTCCTGTCCTTTGGACCTTGGAATTTGGACTTTAGACTTTGGATTTTGCTTGCATGGATTGGCTCTTGGGCTTTGAACTTTGGACCTGACATGCTGACTTGCTGCCAGGTAAGCCAGGGGTTCAAGACACTTCTTCATCTTTACTGACCTCTGGCAAGGTACAGATGCAGGTGTTGAGTACATTCCAAATCCATTCTCTGTTTGCTTGTGTTGTTGCCACAAGTTTTGATCAATGCATCTCATGAACCGAGGGTCAAACTACACAAGAAGTGGAGGATCTCTGATAATATCTGCCAGAGTTTTCTTTAAAATAAAAAATCAACCACAATGGCCAAGTTTCAGTGTTATGCCGAGCAATGGTCTAGCATGGTGTCGAATGGAAGCGTTTCCTGGATTTTGCTTCCATTTCCCCACAAACTTGGCTTTGTAATTTCATTCAAAATGACAAAGTGTGTTTCATATCAATGATAGTTTGTTTGAAATAAGCCAACTTGAAAATAGAAGACAAAGAAGCATGTAAGCCTGAGGCTTGTTTAAGTCATGCTAAACTATAGTTTAGTGTGGACATGGCTTGCCTATGTGTATGCTTGTTATATGGACTGTGGTCTCTGTACAGTACTAAAGGAGAAGGATTAGCCACACATGCCAATTTCCAGATCCAATTTGCTTATGTCTCTGAAGCTGTCATGTGACCCACTGGAGAAAATACCCAATATGTCAAATAGCTACTTTGCTTAAAGGAATAAAAGTGGGTGCCAATCTGTGTAACTTCCATTGCAATAAGTGATTTGATCATTTGTGAACAGGATTCTGACTATGTCAGCTGGATGTCTACTGAGACAATTTTACTAGATACAAAGTAATTTGTACCTACAAAGTAATTACTATGGTTTACTAGCTTCCATTTAAAAACAATGCAGGAATCTTTGAGAACAACCAGAGCTCAAAGTGGGAGAGGATGCCATTCTATTGTTTTTTTTCAGGTGGCCACAACTAAGTCCTAATATCCCACTTGCTTTTTTAAAGTCATTTGAAACCATCCTACTTCAGGCACTTCAGGGTAGAGCATCACATGGGAGCTCAAGATCCTTTTGGCTAACGTGTTTTTAATAGAAGAGAAAGGGGGAAAGAAGAAAGGCTGGTCAAAGGGTGCTTTACATTAGTATGGTGCGCAAAGGGCAGTTCTTTGAAGGGAAGATGAAAGCTAGCAACTAGGTTATTCATTATGAAATAATCAACTGGGAATAATAGGCTTTGCCTGCTGATCAGTGGACTACCTAAATTACTCCAGGCATGCAAAGCTATAGAATCTATGGCATGGGTGTAATGATGGTGGTTACATTGGGCTGTTAATCTGGGGGCTGGGGAGGGAATCTACCTGTGCCTTAAAATTGTATGCTTTTTGCCACATTTCCATTTAAACCTATATTTTTAACTCAAAGCTCCCACTTACTACTTATCCTTTTGGGTGGATGTAGCTCTGATCCAAGTCTCTTGTGTGTGGATGTGGTGTGGTTGTAGCTCTCTTTAAAAAAAAAGAAAAAGAAAAATGAAATGTCAAGAAATCAAATCACACCTCTCCACATCTTGCCTAGTTTGGATCTATCACTGCTTGTGGTTCCTGCAACACACCACCACAACATGCAATAATTCTGCCAGACACATGCAGACATCCTCATCAGCAGGCAAAATAAAGTGGAAAGGAAAGGGCTCTCTTGGGAAGTTTGATACCCACTGGACTGGATGACCACTCCAATGGTTTGCAGCTCAGTGATTCTGTGAAGAAAGCCATACTCTCTGAGGTTACTGTCAATATAAGGTTGTTTACATGGGGTGCTGTGGGTTTGAACCCCTGAAGCAATGTGTTCTTATACTTGCATTTCCGAGCAGGAAGCCAGTTGCTAATGCATTTCTAAATATGCATTTAATAGAGGGGTAAAGCAAATATTTCTATAAAAATATTTGCAATCCCCGCCCCCCAGGGAGTGTATTTCAACAGTATGATTAGTTACCTTTTTTGTTCTACACTTGAGAGAGTGCACACTGTTTTGCTCTGTGCCATTGTTGCATGACATTCCATTTGGCACACAGTTTATTTTTAGGCACAAGACTATCAAAGTGTTCTTTTTTTTTCCTTTGTGGGTCTGTCAGTGCTCTTGAACAAGGAGTAATATTACCACAAGAACTTTGCTGAAACAAAGAAGTCATCTTGAACAAATGGGGAACTATAAATCTAGACCAACTCAAACTTGCACTGGTAATTAATCTTGCTTCTTTTTAAAGGAAATATATTGTAAATGATTCATGAAGAAATCTTCTCTAATTTACTGTGAAGTTCAAGTGAAAGGTGTTTTGTTGTCAGTAATCTAGCTGAAAAATATTATGACTGAAATCAGACTTGCTTTTAGATTGAAATCAAGGCTACAGAAAAATAAGCAAACTTCTTCAAATATTGTTGTGTTTTGTGTACATATATATTTGTGGGTTTCCTGAAAACAACCTATTCCTTCATTACACTCTCTCAAGACAAGATATCAAATAATATTAAGAACTACCGGTAAATACCAACAATTAACCTTGTCTACTTTTGTGCTTTTATATTAAAATGTTTTTCTTAATGTTCTAAACAATGTGTAAAAAGAAAATCCGTCCACCCAGCTCAGGTTATTATGTAATAGCACAGAATGATCTGGAGAAGGAAATAAAGTTGAAATTCTATTTTAAATGTATTTAAAGCCAAGATTCCTTCTAAACCTTGTTGTTGTTGCTTTTCCTTTTAGATGAATGGAAGAAAAAAGTGAGTGAATCGTATGCTATAATCATTGAAAGATTAGAAGATGATCTCTTAATCAAAGAAAAGGAGTTTGCAGAACTAAAGCATGTCTTCAGGTAAATTATCTACCAGCATTGTTTATCCATTTATTTAAGAACAACAACAAAGCAAATCTGTCTAGTGCTATGTTTGGTGATACATACTTGGCATCCTGATAACTGTTGTGTGTTTGAGACTGCCATATTAGTTTCACAAATCTGTATGGCCTGATTTGCATATTATGCAAATTATTGATGGTTTATGCACATATTCAAGTTTGTGTGGAAAATATACGTGTGTGTGTGTGTGTGTGTGTGTGAAATTGCATCTTCATGACAGTAAATAGAGCACAAGGGTCCAGTATGCAGTTGAACACTGGGTTTGGACTAGGGAGGGGCTTGCTGAAGCAATTTAGCTAGGTTGACCTTTTGCTATGCCCCGAGGTGTGGTTTTCTTTGGGTGCGTGGGGAGAATCCATGTCAGTCAATGACAGTAAGTGACTAGATGAGACAGGGAGTGGTGATAATTAATTTCTGTATCAGCGTTTTTATGCACTATTCAACAAGTCTGGAGCTTAAGACACACTCTTGTCTGTGGTTTAAAAGAGTGGGAAGGGGGAGGGGTGACTGTACTTGCAGAGGGACCAGGTGTCATGGTGCATCTGCAGCAGCACAACCAGATGCCTTCATTTGCCCCAGCTGCAAAAAAACAAGCCTCTCCCTTATCGGTGTCTATAGCCACAGCAGGTGCTGCAACCTTCTAACAGCTTGACTTCACCCCCCCCCCCAAAGGTACATCCTTTATTGTCTCCCGGATGCCAACAAGCACTTAGAGTCTTCAATGGAAAGGGTGCAGAACATTACAACCAGTGCTGGGGGGACGCAGGGTGAATCTAAGTTTGGCGTCATTGAGGGGCAGTATTTCAATAAGAGTAGGAAAATGAGAACCCCTAAACATTTTTTTTAAAGGAATAAAGCACTGATCACAACCCTGGAGTTTCTCTTGCTGCTCCCTTCCTAGTTTCAGGAGCTTTGGTCCAGAGCAGAAGCCAGCTATGTTCCCCGGTCTCTCAGTACAGCTTCTCCCAAAAAAGAAGACAAAGCTAAACAGTTTGGAGCAGTCACATTTCATAAAATCAGAACTGTATAGTTGCAAGGAACCCCCAAAGTCATCTAGTCCAACCCTCTGCAATGCAGGAATCTCAGCTAAAGCATCCATGAGAGATGGTCATCTAACCTCTGCTTAAAAGCCTCCAAGGAAAGAGAGTCCACCACCTCTCATGGGAGTCCATTCCACTGTCTAACAGCTCTTACTGTCAGAAAGTTCCTCCTGATGTTTCGTCGAAATCTTTCTTGTAACCTGTAACCACTGTACCCTCCAGAGCAGGAGAAAACAAGCTTGCTCCATCTTCCACATGACAACCCTTGAAATATTTGAAGATGGCTATCATATCTCCTCTCAGTCTCCTCTTTTCCAGGCTAAACATTTCCAGCTCCTTCAACCGTTCCTCATAAGGCTTGACTTCCAGACCCTTTATCATTTGTTGCTCTCTTCTGCACACGTTCCAGCTTGTCAATAGCCTTCCTAAATTGTGGTACCCAAAACTGAACATAGTGTGGTCTGACCAAGGCAGAATGGAGTGGTATTATTACTTCCCTTGATATGGATGCTATACTTTTGTTTGCTCTCTTCTCCACTGCATCCATGCTCAACGTAAAAGGTGGCAACTATACTTTCAGACCTTTTAAAAGTATTCCAGCATGCACAAAAAAGTTTTCTCCTTTGCCAAGATTAAAAATAAGATGTGCTGTAGCCCAAAAACTGATAGGTAGGTAATAAGAGCAGACAGAAGTAGTAGTAGTATTTTTAAGCTGAAAATTTTAAGACATTCCAGGATAAAAATATCACAAAATATGCAAACTTGCCCACAAGCTGTAGGTTGACATCAACCATATTCGCGCAACTGATTTTCTATGTTGGTTACATGAATGTAATTATGCAGATTGGCTGTTCCACCCAGCTTTCCTCCCTGCTTCATCTGGCCATTGATGCTGAACAATTGCCCTCACCCACTCTGACAGCAATAGCGGAAAAAAATTCCCGAGCCTCAGTGGGATGAAAATCACTCACTGCAAATCTTGTTACTATCTTTTCTTAATTACAGTGCAGCTTTTCAGATTACACTGCAGAATACTCAGAGGAATAGTAAGAGGCTCATTGAAGACAAAAGGAGACAGGTTTTTAGAAACATACCTGACCTATTGCCAAAGAGGTAATGTTCAAAAAACTATGTGCAAGTAAAAAAAGAAGGGGAAAAAAAGATTATTCTAAATTCTTTTTTTTAAAAAAAATTCTCCTTCATTCTAAAGTATTTCCGGCACACTGCAAGCAGCAGCAATTTTCTAAGTCGACTTTGCAATGCATTTTCAAGCCTGCTGATAAAAGCTTGCTAATTATTGCTCCTTTCCCATAACATTATAGCCCTACAACTTGAGAGAAAGAGGTCTGGGGAAAGCTTCTGGTCAAATTACCTGTAATATAATAATGTGCATTGTGTATTTATTTTTAGTTGTTGAGGAAGTTGGCAAAGCTCAGTTTACATATCTACTGCCAGTTTTTCTAACTATTTTTATTAATGAATTTTCTTTTGCTTCTCTGACATACAGTGGTAGAAAGCAGGTCAGCAAGCATAGTTAATGAATCATAAAACTGCAGATTCTGTAACTTTTATTTTTTAGTATACCCTGCATTTTCCCAAAAAGATGTTTGCATCAGGTGCAAATGCCACATATCATTTTTTTAATGAGGCAGTATGGCTATTTATCCTGTTTAAGAAATACATTGGCAACAATGGCTTCATTTTAATTATTCACTTCATCCACATATGTCCTTATGAAATCATCAGGTTGTACTAAAATCTACCATGGCATACCAAAAAGTGTAGGAGAAAATGAAAAATATACATTGTGTTTTGCAGTAAGTGGTATTCAGTGTCTGGAGAGTTTGACATGCTCACGTTTGCAATGCAATTAGTACAGAAAGTGTAAAAAAAAAAGTGGGAGAAAATTGCATTTCTCTCTAAGGATTGCTGTGGCTTAAAATGAAACTCTTTTTAATTGCATGTATGAAAAACGGAAATGCTGTACTTCAGGTTAATGGCAACTCATAATGGAAAGCCTGAAAATGATTCTAAATGTGGATTAACAAAATTCAAATCCTACCATTTCAGAAACAAAGCTCAGAAATAATGGTTTGAAATTCCATTCATTTTTTAAAAGCATTTTTATGTTTGTATTGCTCTGCAATAACTCAGGAGACCAGGCTACTTGAAAGACCGCCTGCCCCTCTATAGACCACCTATGTGATTTCTCTCTCTCAAGGAGAGCATTCAAAGATATGTTTCCCCTCACCAGTAGTTTGTGCACAGTGTGGCACTGTGTACTAGTGGTACAATCCAGGAGAATCATAATGTGTGCGTATATGTGTGCAGTATTGTAGGTGTTGAATCGTTTCTGTTGAACTATACTTGGCAGGGGTAGGTAATCCCAGGCCATACTGTGTGTGTGTGTGTGTGTGTGTGTGTGAGTGTGTGTGTGTGTGTGTGAGAGAGAGAGAGAGAGAGAGAGAGAGAGAGAGAGAGAGAATGTGGCCCTCTTGGCTTTTCCATCTGGTCATTTGGACTCAAGCCATTTAAATGGCCAGGGAGTGGACCCAAGGGAAGCCTTCCTGTACTGTCAGCTCCACCCAACCCGTGTCCAAGCCTGCATCCCAATTTGCAAATCCCAGGTGCAGGCTATGATACAGTTCCTGATAGGCAGCCCAGGTTTACGCCCACGTCTCCTATTCAAAGAGGAGGCCGGATCTGAGAGTCCCACTTTGGGGCCTTAGAAGGGCCTCCACCATCCTGAAACGCCACCACACCAGAAGGGTGAGCGGACTTCCTGTCCATGATGGAGGGCAAGAACTTGGACATGGTGCATGTGGTTATGGGAGCAGGGAGCCAGTGTGGTGTAGTGGTTAAGAGTGGTAGTCTTGTAATCTGGTGAACTGGGTTTGATTCCCCACTCCTCCACATGCAGCTGCTGGGTTACCTTGAGCCAGTCATACTTCTTTGAAGTCTCTCAGCCCCACTCACCTCACAGAGTGTTTGTTGTGGGGGAGGAAGGGAAAGGAGAATGTTAGCCGCTTTGAGACTCCTTCGGGTAGTGATAAAGCAGGATATCAAATCCAAACTCTTCTCTTCTTCTTCTTCTTCTTCTTCTTCTTCTTCTTCTTCTTCTTCTTCTCCTCTGCCCACTCACTCTCGAACATTTCCTATGTTTAGTGAAGGAGCTTGTATACATGTTTGCTTGGACATGAGTAGGACCCTCCACACAATCTGGGATGATCGCATGAAGCATTCCACTCGCATTCAAATGAACATGAGTAAATGCCCAAGGCATGTGTTTTCTGCTCAACACAAGGAAGGTCAGGGACTATATACCGATGGGATAGTTCAGTCAATTGACCATGACACCCAGGGTCACGGCTTCAACCCTCATGTTGGGCAAAAAGATTCCTGCATTGCAGGCAGTTGGACTGCACGGCCCTTGTGGTCCCTTTCAACTCTACAGTTCTACGACTGAGTCTATGAACAGTGGGATGCACCAGGACTTTGCAGGTGGAGGTTACAAGGGTGATCTTGCAACCCCACCCACCCGTGATGGCTTAGTCTTTGAATATTCAGATCTTTACAAGAAAGTGATGGGGGCAGGGATGGAAGAAGCTTTATCTGAAAGACCCATGAGTGGAAGTGCATGGGAAAGGAGCCAGAGAATGCACCATTTGAATGATCTATTGTTCAGAAAGGTGGTGAGGCGAAGGGATAGTTGGGAGAGATGGAACAGGGATGGCTTATTATACTTCATGGGGTGAAAGGAGAGGATCCCTCGAAAAACAGTAACAAACCAAATTATTTCACCTGGGCTGTTTTGACAGGAAGACCCTCATATAGATTATGAACCATTCAAGCACAGGCACCCCCTTCGCTTGCAAACAGTGTGCAATGAAACCCTATACATGTCTAGGGTTGTACTGAGCTCAATGAGGCCTACTGCCAGGTCAGTGGGCATAGGATTGCAGCCTAACCTGATATATAAAACTTGGTCTTGCCCTTTGCAACCGGATCTCTGATTTTGAAAGTGGTACAGATTAGGTTAGAATCCTGCCCCTTTATAATATCATAATTATCAAGTTTCTTCTTTTCCTTTAGAAATTTCTCCAATAAAAAGGGGGGGGGGAGAGAGATGCTAAAAGATGAAAACTCTGATAAACTCTAAAATCTTTCCCCCCCAGCTCCGAAGAAGCCTTCAGCAAAGTTAATTTAAATTACCGTACAGAAAATGGGCTGTCTCTTCTGCATTTGTGTTGTATTTGTGATGGTAAGTGTTTCAGCTAAGATGCTTTAGAACCCTCTTATTGGCGCATTTAATGATTTTACTTTTTAATAAACCACAGGAACGTTATTACTTTTTAATCTGTTTGCCGCCTTGGTACTTTTCTTGTTGAATCTCATGTAGGCATCAGGTGGAATGTTATAAACAATAACAACAAAGTGGTTTAAATTTTGATTGGATTTAATCTCAGGCTTAGGATATTGCATAATTGTCAGTATTTCACCCTAAAGTAGGGAGGGCACTTTTTTAATGTAAGGAAGAAATTCTTTTTATTTTTGTAAATTCCTCATTATTCAGTTCATCAGGAATTGATCATGCTTATAACTAAATGTGCTGGAAGTGAAAAATCAGTTGTTTGGAGCATTCTGCTGCTCAGATAATATAAAAAAATGGGTCCTTAGAAATTGTAATCAGCAAATAATGAGATGGTAGATATTATAAAATAAACATGCATGATGAGTATCATCCTGAAAAAGCCATTTGTTTATGGCACATTGCATTTTTTGTATGGTGTATGGTATGGCGCTGTGGGTAAAACCTCAGCGCCTAGGACTTGCCGATCATCAGGTCAGCAGTTCGAATCCCCGCAGTGGGGTGCGCTCCCATTGCTTGGTCCCAGCGCCTGCCAACCTAGCAGTTCGAAAGCACCCCCGGGTGCAAGTAGATAAATAGGGACAGCTTACTAGTGGGAAGGTAAACGGCGTTTCTGTGTGCTGCGCTGGCTCGCCAGATGCAGCTTGTCACGCTGGCCACGTGACCCGGAAGTGTCTGCGGACAGCGCTGGCTCCCGGCCTCTTAAGTGAGATGAGTGCACAACCCTAGAGTCTGTCAAGACTGGCCCGTACGGGCAGGGGTACCTTTACCTTTATGGTATGATAAATAGGAGTGTCCAACTGACTTCCGAGTGGGACTTCTGAGAAAAGATGCATAGAGTTGTGATGTAACTATCCCACAGCAGGCATTAATACCTGTTGAAGTGTTTTGTTTTGTTTCATTTTGTTTTTGCAAACCAATTCACCATCTATTTTTATTTTATAATTGCCTCCATTTCCAATATTTATTATGCAGGTAACAAATCACATATTAGGACTCTTATGCTGAAAGGCCTGCGCCCATCCAGGTTGACAAGAAATGGGTTTACTGCTCTGCATTTAGCAGCTTACAAGGTAAATTGAATTCTAAGTAAGTAATTGCATTAGCGGTCTTGCTCTTTTTCTCCCTTTCAGCTGCCCCCTCTCCAGCAGTTGGGCTTTGGCAGCAAGGCAGGTGCCAAGAGCACTAGAAATAAAGTTGTCTCAGTTCCTTGAGTGCTTGGCTTACTGCCATAGCAGCGCTGGGGAGTGGGCAGAAGGGGGTCTTCCTTCTCTTCCTCCCTCCTGATGTTTTTGAAACTGCAGTGGCTGAGTGGGATGGGGTTGAAGGGAAGGGAGGAGGAATTGATTTCTTCTATGTATTGGATTAAAATCTGAACTGAGAAAGAACTTTGGGATAGAGGGTAACACTTACTTCATATTGGAAGCCAGCATTATCAGCTGCCAGAAATTGTAACCCGAGTTTGGAACTTAAAAAAATGTTGTCACCTCTCTTCATAACTGACACAATTAAAACGCATGCATTTTGCATCTGAGTATCTCTATTTGAATCCAAAATGTATTGTAAAAAGTGGCCTTGAATGAGACTTGTCCTGTGGTTTAATTTTTCTTCATTGGAAATTGTCTGATATGTCTGATAACTGAGAGATATACAACATGAGTATCTGTTGGCAATCACTTTCAATAAGGCAGCTATTTTATTCATTTATTTGTATTTTGACCCCATGATATGAAAACTCATGGCAAGTTATATACCACAGATTAAGCAATAGGTTTCATTTACAGAACCCAGCATTCTTAAGGGAGATATTTGATACTGATTAGTTCTTTCTTGCCGTATTTCATTGAGACTCTTTTGCTCCTACACTCAGAAGGATTTTGTTCATAAAGTACAGCTGGGGGAAAAATGTGAACAGAACTGTATTCTGCAAAGCACTATCTGCCACCGAGCTGCAACCCCTTTTAATTAAAGGTAAAGGTAAAGGGACCCATGACCATTAGGTCTAGTCGTGGCCGACTCTGGGGTTGCGGCGCTCATCTCGCTTTACTGGCCGAGGGAGCTGGCGTACAGCTTCCGGGTCATATGGCCAGCATGACTAAGCCGCTTCTGGTGAACCAGAGCAGCGCACGGAAACGCTGTTTACCTTCCCGCTGGAGCGGTACCTATTTATCTACTTGCACTTTGACTTGCTTTCGAACTGCTAGGTTGGCAGAAGCAGGGACGAGCAATGGGAGCTCACCCCGTCGCAGGGATGCGAACCACCGATCGGCAACTCTTAGGCTCTGTGGTTTAACCCACAGCGCCACCCGTGTCCCTAACCCCTTTTAATTATGTTTCTCTAAATAATAACTTTACTTTCTACATTTCAGGACAATGCAGAACTTTTAACTGCCTTGTTGCACAGTGGAGCTGACATCCAGCAAGTTGGCTATGGAGCACTTACAGCTCTCCATATTGCTACAATTGCCGGTCACCATGAGGTATGTTTTCTCATTTACATGTGTAACTGCAAAAGGGGTTGCGAACTGAGTGCCTAAAGAGCCATTAAACGTAGGTTTGAAAGAAACATTCTGTTGTAGCCAGTAGAGTAGATTGTGGTGTTTTCTTGGTTGCCGTGTGTATGTGTGGTGACCACAACAGTTTCTCCAGGTCCCCAAAGTTTGGCAAGCCCTGTACTACAATAGTTAGGTAGTAGGTCAAAGGTAAAACAGGCATGAAAGTTATTTCTGGAGAGGCTGAAAGAAGAAGAACACCTGCCAGTAACTAAAGTTTATCTTTCAATTAGAGGTATTATGCGGCACTTCCAAAATGTTGTAGAGGTGTGTTTAAAAAGCAAAAAGCAAATCTGAACATTTGGAAATGACAGCTTAAAATCAGTACTACATTCTGATTTCATGCACTGTATAAAAATGTCTTAGAAGTGTTGGGACAAATACTATTATGTGCCTGCTTTTCAGGGCTTTGTATAAAGGTCTGCAGTAAGATGAATACAGTTACTGTATAAAAGGTACTGTATATTGAAACACATTCTGTGCAGGTTTTTACCATAAGAATCCAAATATTTAATAACATTACAATGTCCTTCAGAATCATGTACTGAAAATTAGGGTTCCAAAAATTCGCACCTGATCCAGCTGTCTGAAAACTTATTCAACCATTATTTTCCTCACTGCTCATAAAAAAGAAGTTAAATGTTATTAATTCCATAGTTTTCCAAACTCCTGTTAACCAATCATTCATCCTTTGTATTCTGAAACACCTCCTTCAACAGTCAGCTAACACTATTATTTCTGAAGCAACTGAAAGGATTTCAACATTTGCGATGGCAAATAATTTCAGATTGCAGTATACATTATGTTTGCACTGCAGGAAATCGTGATCGGGCTTTATGTGGATTTCCTTTACATCGTTTGACAGTGCATTTCCTTTTGACAATGAGCTCCTTCCCATGCCTCAATGTCTGAAAAAAGTCCTTTAAAAACAAACAAAATGTAACAGGCTTATCAGAGTCGCTGATTAGCCTCCTATGTGAATTCCTCCATTCTCCACTTTCCTTAAACTTTGATAAGAGGAGTACTATTGTGCACTTACATAACTGAGGAATTCCAGTATCCTGGATGAAGCAGATTATGTGGTAGAAACCCATCTTGACCTACCATAATGATCACCTTCCTTGGCATGGCCTGCAAGGTCCTGGCAGCATCCAGAGCCTGGCTGCCGTAGCCATTGAGTCCAATGTTGGAACAGGCATGGTCAGGCTCACTGCGGTCAGTGCCAGCCTTCTCCCTCTCCATCACTCCTTAGAAGAAGAAGAAGAATCTTTCAACAGCAGCAGAGTGCTGAAAAGAGAAGAGCTTTCCCCAGGTCACTATCCACATTATCTCCAGTGACTCTGGGCCCCTTGATGTACATGTCAAGGTCAAGGCCCAAAGGCATTGCTATAAGGAAGAGAATGGAGAGCTGCCTCAGCCAGTGCTCCTATTTACAGTGCTGTGCTGAGCTAGTATGGACATTAGGAGCTGCTCTGCTTCAGCTTCAGCTACCCTGTCTCCCACTGCCTGCAGCTCCAGACTGTCAATCCCCTGGTATGCTTCAAGGGAGGACCAACCTTACCCAGGGCTCCCATCAAACCAGTAGCCAGCCCTGCACACTGTGAGTTGTTCCTACTGCTGTCCTAGATTCCAAGACAGAAAACAAGGGGGAAGGATTCAATAAGGAGAGCTATGGGCCAAAACTGTGGGGGTGGGCAGATCAAATTGGGGTTTTGTCTGGATTGTGGATGTGTCTGGATCTAATCCTAGGAAGGATTCAATAAGGAGAACTATGGGCCAAAACTGTGGGGGTGGGCAGATCAAATTGGGGTTTTGTCTGGATTATGGATGTGTCTGGATCTAATCCTACTTTGGGGTTGGGGAACCAGAGCTCCTCTCAATTAGGCAATGAAATTTGTATACTGCCCTATACTCGCAGTTCTCAGGGCGGTTAGCACATTGTGCCTGCAGGTCAGCAGTTAAAATGCAAATAAGTACAAATATTATCTTATACTCAGGAATTGGGAAAGGACAGCCTGGGTGAGCAAGAAAGTGGCTAGACCTGTGTAAGAATCGGCTGAGTCCTGGAATTACTATGTGAATTCAAGGCACACTTCACCCTGCAGCCTTAGATATACGCATTACATTCTTCTGCAAACCTGAGCAGTGAAATTTAAGTCTTTAATCATAGACTCTGCTGTGGTAACGAAATGCCTAATTTGTTCCTAGGCCAGGCACAGTGCAGGTGCAGCAGAAAAGAGGCACGCTAAATAGAAATTGCACTGCCAGTGCCTGCAGGGCCCTGAATATCTTGAGTGAAATGTCCTCACAGCCCCACATTGTAGCACAGATGGTAACAAAACAATTGGGTTCATTTCAGAACACCCATCTCTTCACTCCTTTTCAACTAGATCTAAAAACCTGGTCATAGCGAGAGAGGATAATGGTTTCTAGCAAAAGAACATTTTGCCTCAGCTGCACACACCATATTCCTGGTGTACAGCTGTCTCTTCAAGCGCTGCTGTGAAATTGCCACACTCCCTTTCTTGTGGTTCCAAGAACCTCTGCCCTTCATGTGAGGATACTGAATCTAGATGGATTCTTCTGGAAGGGGAAATCGGAAGCAGCTGTAAAACTGCATGGCTGCATCATTATAAGATGGAGGCAGCAAATAACTATGCTGTAGGCAAAAGAAAAGAAAAGCCTCACAACACTGAATGCCTACTAGAATGTTCCGAAAGACCTTTGTGACCTGAGAGCTCCTTTAGGAATCCCAACCTTCTCTTAAGGTTTCCTAAGTGGATTTCCTGTAAAGCCCTCAGGCTCAACATCTTTTAACTAAAATTTGCTTTTAGTCATGAACCTTTTATCCCCACACATACCACTTAGACCTCGTTTCAGTCACTTCACACCCCAGCTCATTTCTTGTTGCCTTGGAAATGCTTTGTTTCAATCTATTTCATTAAAAAAAAATCCAAAAGTGTTTAATGCCATGAACAGAATTACTTTTATAATGAAGGGTTCACAGTTGTGCGTTTCTGATTATATTTACATCTACTTGTGTTCATAAATCTTTTGGCTAAATTGTTCAGAAAGAACTCAAAATTACTTGCATATACAAAAGTAATAAAACTTAAATAAATGGAACATGAAACCTGTTGAATGTGAATAAACCAAGTTTTTAAGATGATTAGCAGAATAAAAATGGCACATTGGAAATTTTAGTCAGTCGGCTAGGAAAGAAAAATCGACCAGGATTCTGGAGCTGGTGCAGATCTTGGGTCTAAAGTGGGTCTGCTGGTCCGCAGCAGTGCTAGGTATGTGAATATCCTCAAAGACCTACTGGCAGGAGGAAGGAAGTTTGGATTGCATCTTTAATATGTTAACCAGGCTGTTGGGGAGAGAAGAGGGAAATGAGAAAGTGGAGGAAAATAGTGGCTTCAGGACTCTGAAGAGAAGCAGTCCACTCTGAGACATGATATTGTAGGTTCATAGATGAAGTTGTTCATAGATGAAGTTGAATTAAAAACTGCAGTGTAAATACTTGAGCAAAAGTTTAACTTGACTGTGGGCAGGCAAAAAAAATATTATGCTGTATGTAATTTCACCTTTGGGTTATGGATCAGAAAATGCTAGAATTGAATGTGTCTGACCTTTGCACAGCTAATGAGTCAAATACGAATAAACCCTTCCAAAATGAAGGGAACTAGCAATCATTATTTTTAAGTCCATTGCTAAAGGCAAAAATAATGAAGACCTGAAATAGTAAAACTAAAAATTGTGAAGTGATGTCAATTTGAGAAAACAGAATAAAAGGTACGAGAGTTAGACATACACACCCAAAACTCAAATAAGTGGATGGTGTTTTTCTGTGGTCTTCCAGTAAGCAACTCCTAATCAAGGGACAAATAAATTTGTGGCACCTGAAGATCATTGCTCAGGTCTATGATTGGGAGAATATTTTAACAGGCTAGATAGCTTTCAAAGGTTCATTTTTTCATGGAAATTTATTGTCACATGAAGTTTTTCTTAGGGTGTTGGTTTTCATTTTTGAATGTTGCATTCCAAACCTCAGGAGGTACAATGGCCTTTGTTTTGCTTATTAAAAATATACATAATTTCCCATTTTAAATATTTTATTTCATATGTTCTGACTCTTAATATGTTTTAACAAATATAAATGGCAATGCAACCAACTACCTGTTACAATATAGAAGCAATGCTGCCGTGAGCTGCTTGTTTGAAAACAGCATCACATGATGTTGGGAGTGTCCGTGGGAAACAGAGGGCACCGGAATTAGCTCAGAGTGTAATATGAGCTGTACAGGAAGTGTTTTTGTTCAGTCGTCTGCTGGAGTTTGAAGAGAGCAGACATGTTTTTTGTAACACTGCAAAGACAGAAATAAAGCCATGTAAATACGTTTCTGTCTATCTCTTTCCCCTGCCGGGGGGGCAGGAAAGAGGGGTGTGTTCTTCTCACGCTGAGAAGGATTGCCTATCGTGACCTCTGCCTGGATCCTGCCGGGAAAGCAGACCGGGAGGTCAACAGGAGACCAAGCCAGGTGCCTGGGAGAGTTGCCAGTTTCTCCTGATAAAGGCTTGGAATCCAACACTACCCTGGTATATTTCTTAATGTGTACAATGCCATCGTTACACATGGTACCTTAGAGAGTTTTATGGACAATATATGTAGAGTAGATATTTTCTCAGCAGCACAATATGGTCTATTTGTGTTACTTAGTTTGCAAGGTCACATGGCCTCTCCAATTATAAACCCTAGACTTGCTTCAAAATTTTTAACAGTAACCCATCAACCTCTCTAGCCAGCCAACCAACAATATCAGGTATTTTATAAGCAGGACAATATTTGCTTTGGGTTTTGTTTTTAAATACAGTGTAAGAAAGAAAATCTGTGCATATATCTGAAGAACTGCCTTTGCCAGTCTCACACAAGCAAGTACCTTGTCCCTGGCTTTTAAGGTTCTGCTGTTACATATATATATCCTCTTGCTGTATCACAATCTACAATAAATGTGATCTCTGGGAATTGGGGAATGAAGAACTTTATAGTCGGCTGTAAATCATTTTTATTGATGATGTGCAATATGCTATCTGTGTAGTATCTAGATGGAACTGGGTGAGTGTTAGCTATGTCAGGACCTGGATCTAAATTGCTGTCCAAGGCCACTCCAGATTGATCTGTTCCCTGATAATGATTAGAGCTGTGTCTAAGGAAGGAGCTGGACCTTTAAAGGGAAAAGTTATCATCACGGCTTTTATCTTCTTGTTAGGCCTATTGTTGCTATATTCGCAAATTCACCAGTCAAATTCACCACTGTTCAACTTAGTCTTGTTTGAGTTAGTGTGACATTAGAGATGGCGTAGCCCATGTATTGTGTATTAATAAGGTTTGTTGCATATTGTCGTCCCCTCCCCCTATTTTGAAAAAATACAGAGTCATGATATTGGGGGTGGGGATATTCTGGACAGAGAAATTATAACATCCAAAGCCCTGTCATTGAGGATAAGGCTATATAAGTGACTACTAGCCACAATAATTATGTTCTACCTCCACGGTTAGGGATGCGGGTGGCGCTGTGGGTTAAACCACAGAGCCTAGGACTTGCCGATCAGAAGGTCTGCAATTCGAATCCCCGCGACGGGGTGAGCTCCCGTTGCTCGGTCCCTGCTCCTGCCAACCTAGCAGTTCGAAAGCATGTCAAAGTACAAGTAGATAAATTCCCGCTCTGGCGGGAAGGTAAACGGCGTTTCCATGCGCTGCTCTGGTTCACCAGAAGTGGCTTAGTCATGCTTGCCACATGACCCAGAAGCTGTACACCGGCTCCCTCGGCCAATAAAGCAAGATGAGCGCCACAACCCCAGAGTCGGCCACAACTGGACCTAATGGTCAGGGGTCCCTTTACCTTACCTCCACTGTTGGATGTAATTTGCCTTGGAATACCAATGGTTAGAAACTACAAGTGGGGAGAATACACAGGTTCTTCTTGCAGGGCTCATAGACATGTGGTTGGCCACTATGAGAACAGGATGCTGGACTAGAAGGGCCATTTGCTTTACCCATCGGGCCCTTCTTATGTCAGCAAGGTATGGCCTGACAGATGGCTTTTTCTTTTTCTTTATTTCATTCTCCCCCTTCCTTTCCCCCTATTTTTGCTGCTCATGGTGGAAGTTGGCCAGCTCCAGAGCCCTCATAGTTATAGGTTAGTGGTACATAGTTTGAGGGCACATTGGGGTAAATAAGAGGATTAGAATCCCACAGACCCACTGTCTCCCCAAACATGCCCCAGAATGCACCATTTTAGCTTCCATTACTGGCAGAACAGCAAATAGCTGCAGAGCTTTCCGTGGCCTCCCAGCAGGACCTCAGTCTAGTCCCTCAGTTGCATTCCTGACTAGTGCAGGATTTATCCGTGTCGTATTTTATTACAAGGAAGAAACAAATTCATGCCAGCATCACCAACAAACAAGGTTATACCATTACACGAATGTTCCTTATTGTTTTAGGTATTGTTCCATTGTTAACTTTTAAACCCTGATTGATGTTTACTTAGTGAAATTATCTTTCTGGAGGTAAAATGCCTTTGGAATCACAGTAGTCCCTTGAACTTCTGTTGGTAAAGTATTGTTGGGGTATCCCATTCATTTAAAATATTTGTTTTACCGTGACCCTCACACAATCCCAAATCCTGGCCTATTGTATTTTCATTTAACTCCAGTTAATTTCATAGGATTGCTTCATCCTCTTCATCGTCGTGTATTCAGTGATGTGGTACCAGGGGATAAAATCATTCACTGTGTAAGAACCTTATGCTATCATAAATTCAGCAACAGCTGCAGCAGTGACATGTTGGCAGGCTTGGATGAAATAATGAGATGAAACCCATCCAGTTGCATAATTAATATGCTTAGTATTTATTCTTATATTTTATACTAAAACCCTGGCCCTACCAAACAGAATAACAACCTAGAACTAATTATTCTTTCCACATGCACTTCTTATTACAATGAGAAATCATGTCTGCATATCATTAAATATGTGTGTGTTGGTTGGAGTTTACATAATTCTTATCTGAAATTTATGCAATGACTCAGGATTAGGGTGAAGACAGACACAACATTTTAAGTGTGAGGGAGGTTCTTTGTGCATATATTTGTTATCCTGCAAATAAGTGCTTCAAAATTCACAGCATTTGTTTTCAGGGCTACTAATGTATGTTCAAGGCTCATCCACCACTCCTATGTTATGGCTGTCTTTGGCCTTGGAACCTAGGAGGGGTGTGTCCTCATGATCACCACTATTAAGAGGTCTACGTAATATGATATTTTTGATGTCCCAGGTTTACCTTGGTTCTGTTTTCAGCAGAACAAACGTAGTTCAGCAGGGTCTTTTCAGCAGACCCTGAAAAGTCATTGCAAGACAGTACTTGACTATACCGCAAGGGATAAATCTTCATTGGGTTAGATGAATTATGTTGGGTTAGATCAGCATTTTCTCCCCTTACATACCATAGGAATGTTTTTTGTTTTGTGTTTTTTTTTTGTGTGTGTGTGTTGTATGATAACAGAAAACCTAATAGAGACATTATATAAAAAAGAAGAGACCATTAATAAATGACATCCCACATAAAACAACCCTTTTGGGGGGGGGGAACCCAGAATTACTATTTGGATAATGTGGCACAGTGGATTAACTTTGCATTGTCCCTTTTAAGGACAGTCCAGGATCTAGACTGCCTCTCCCCATTTCCCTTTGCAGTATAAGAATTACTGTTGAAGATTTGTGTTTGGAAGCACTGCATAATAAACCCATTATGTTACCAAAACTGTATGAAGCCTGAATCAGTAAGTCAGCAATGTTCAACACATGCCCAGTGCCAGTACTCAGGCAGGTTGGGCATTGGTTGAGGCACTCAGAAGGACCTCTCACTTGCTCAGCCTAGGTGAACTGCCACTTACCATCTCCCTGCGGGGCACCTAGGCAGCTGTTTTAGTGGTGGGCAGGTAGTGGTATCACTTTTGAATGGGTGTGGAGCTTGGCTCCCATACATGGCAGTCATCTGCCATCTCATTATACCCAAAATTCAGTGGCCTTAGAATAAATCTTTGGTGCCACCCCACCGTTCAACAGCTTGTATTTTCTCACTGTAAAATGTGCAGAATTTGAGAATGCAGACAAGAGTATATATGTGGAAATGGAGGAAGTAGTGCTGTAAAAACCAAATAAGGAAGCAAAACTGGAACATTTCCCAAGATTTAGTTTCCACTAGGAAAATGCTTGGTGGAATACAATGTGAAAATCTTTAGCCTTTTTAGGATCTCGTAAGCTGTACAAAGTAGAGGTGATTTGTAGTTAAAACTTTTACAATGTTCTGTAAAAATGCTGCCACATAATAATGCATCCTTTTTTTTTTTGCAGTGTTAAAATCATTACTGTTATAGGCATTTAGAGAGTACAGCAGTGAATATCATGAAGCGTATACAAATACATGAACGATACATGCAGCATATAAAAGATATTGTGACCTCCAGGGAAAAGTGCCTGGCTTTACTGACTTATTCAATCACTGTCATGACTGTATCACCTCTAGCTGGCTAAAAAACACCAAGGTCATCCAACTCACTTCAAGCAAAAGATCCTCTAGTTCTGTTGAGATTTCCCAGTAGTCATGATCCAGGCTGGTTAGATCTGGGTCAAAAGGCCTACAATGTGAAATCACCTCTACAGCTGCTGGATAGCTCAGCTGTTTTGAGCATGGTGCTGATAATGCCAAGGTTGCAGGTTTGATCCAGCTGCATATTCCTGCATTACAGCAGGTTGCACTAGCTTATCCTCAGGGTCCCTTCCAACTCTGATTCTGTGTACATCCAGCTTCAGCCTAAGGGCCAAGCAAGGCATTCTTCTAATATTTTTGGAACTGAAAGCCCACTGATGCTTTGCGCTCCCTACCATCAAATCCTGAAGCTGCCTTTGGACAAATGTCACCGTAGAAGAGTTAAGAATCTCTCCATCTCTCAGCGACTGCTTATAGAGTATAGCTTCTTCCAAATTTCTGCCAATGACACGCCACGATTGTAAATCAATAAGTGTGATGTGTTTATTCACTGACTTGTGGCTATGATGAGTACTTTGCCATTTGAGAAAGCTCACATTCATTTCTACATAAAACAAGACCAGTAATTGTTTTCCCCTCAACCTTAAGCATTTAACTACTCTTCAGAATATTCCAGCATAACAATTGCCTCTTAGTACAGACTGGATTTTGTTTGACAGTATGGGGATGCCTGCCCAAATATATCTAATTTCAAAAACAGAGTTAAGTGCAGCCTTTCATTGTCAACATCGTGGCAAATAATGAGTTGCCAACTGGAATTCAAGTAGGACAATAAGCATTATGGAACCTATGTGAAGAATCTACATCTGTCAGGCAGAAATATGAATTGCCTGAGCCAACTTTTTCCACCCCTTCCCCCTTCCAATTTGAGCCTTGGATGCATACAAAGCAATTTGACAAAGCGTTTGAAAAGATGCACCAAGGCAACTAAAAAGGAAGGCAATATAAAAGAATTATGAAGCTTCAGGGAGTGTATTGCTAACATTTGTGTATTTTAAAGCTTTTATATTTACATATTTGTGTATGCAGCTATGCAGAGGCGGAGCTAGCTGCTCTGGCACTCAGAGTGGCACACATGCTGTGCACCCGGGGCTAGCTGCCCACAGGGGCGCCACCCACAGCGAGCAGTGAGCGTCCCGGGGACACACACACACACACACATATTTATGGATCTTTATATTTATGGATCTTTAAGAATAAGCATGCTCTGCTGTGTTCTATACCACTGAGTAGAAATGCATCCACAAAAACATCCATGTATTTAACTACACTGGGCACTTGACAATAATGAAGGCATGGCAGCAGAACCGGCTGAATTTTGAAGGCCTCAAGTATATAAGTATTTCATATTCTTGTTTCTCCATGCCAGTGGATGTAATTGCAATTCTGAGGAAACTTACATGCAGGAAAAAACACCACTGAATTTGTGAACTGTCCATAAAACTGCAAGCTTTACTTCCAGGCTTCTCTCTTTTGACATTTACTGCCAATCCTATGTTTTGCAGTGAGATCCCTTCAGAATCTTTACAACTCATCACCATGAGTTCACCTTTGCTAAAGCATAATTAGTGAAGAAGTGTGGGTTCTGCTAATAAATTTTGATTTCTGGATAACTAGACAGATTAATTTGCAACTCCCAGGTTCTGAATAGATCTTTCGATGTACAAGTTTGAATTCTTTAATTTTTAATTGCAGATAGATTGCTTGAAGGGGGAAAAATTGACCCAATTATACATGATGTTTCATTAAAACTATAGCAAGATGAGCTCTAATTTACCTTTTCTGCTTTCAGGGCTTTTAATAAAAGCAATTAACTTGCATTATGTTCATTACATCCTACAGAGAGAAGACGTTATAGACTACAGACCTTATTTTGAAATTCTGGCCCTCTGGCCTTCCTACTGCCCTGCTTCAGTTTTGTTTTCCAAATCCCATTTAAGCTGTCCTCCCAAAGAACAGAATCTGAAGCCTACAACTTAGTCAAGTTCAAAGACTCCTTACTCATATATTTTTTAAAAAATCACCACCATTTATGATCAGTACCTCGCTGTTGTGTGGTGGCAAAGAGGCTGATCTGTGAATCTAGGAGTCCCTGGTTAGGATCCTGCCCGTGCCCTGCACTCAATAGCTGGCAAGTTGCTCTCTCTCAACCTCAGTCTCCACATCTGCAATATTAGAAAACACAAAAAGCATGGCCAGATTATTATGCTACAACTGGAGCAATTGCACCACTATCCATGCCTACAAGGGGCCCAAATCCTGAGCTTTCTTTCCTGAAAGAAATGTTTTAAAGAAAAATGTGTCATCAGATTTCTACGATATTTCTGTGAGATAAGCCAGTCTCGCTGCCCCTACCTTTCCCATACCCTCCAAGTGTCTCGATTTTCCAGAGACCGTCCCAAAATCACAGAAGCCATCCTGGTTTTTTATTTGATCCCTCAGTATCCCAGTTTTCCATTTTCCTGCCCTCCATTTCTTTGCTCTGTGTATGTGTGTGTAAAAAATGGAGTCCTGCTTATACTGAAAATGTGTGCACCAAATGAAAAAAAAATAGTGAGGCTGGTATATAGTTTTGAAGGAAAATGTAACCACTCCGCTTTAAATTCTGTAATCGCAAGGCTTCACTAGCAAGCCATTTTAAGTAAACATGTGGATTGTTTATTCCTTTATTGTAAATGGAGTCTTACACTGGAAGCCTTTACATGTCTACTCAGAAGTAAGTCTGTATTCCATGGAGCTTACTCCCAGGTAACATGGTAAAGAATGTTCAGTCTTACACTGCAATCCTAACAATTTTTTTCTCTCAGAACTAAGTCATACTGAGTTCAATAGGATTTATTCTCTGGTATGTTCCTGGTCATTCTCAGTTTCCATTATTATTATTATTATTATTATTATTATTATTATTATTATTTTATATCCCACCTTTTCCCCCAACAGAGACTCAATGCAGCTTACATTAGAGCTAAATTTTTATTTCATTCCATTTATCTGTTGAAGGTGTTGTACATGATCCCTTCCCTCACACATTTTTTTCTTTACAAAAGCCCTGTGAAAGAGGTGAGGCTGAGCGGATGTAATTGGCTCAAGGTGACCAATGTTGATGTGCATATGACATATATGGGCCCAGGAGATCAAACACGGGAGAAGCTTCCTATGCAGAATAGAATGTCCCTATTTTCATATAAGAACTGTTGGGAGGGTATGCTTTCATTGTTTTTAGCCAATGAGTGAAGTCAGCATGGACAAATGACTCCATGTCATGGATAAATGAGTTGTTTGGATGCCAAGCTATAGGAATCCCTGGGTTCATAAATAGCTAATGTTTCTCTCTCACCTTTAGTGTACTTTTGTTTCCTACTTCTGCCTAATTTTCTAGCCTATGGACTCTCTTTCTAGCCTATTGTGTCTGACATCAGGTACTCCATATAAGTTTTTTTGTTTTTGTTTTTTTGTAAATGCTATTGCTCTGTGTAAGGGTGGATGTTAGAGAAGCCATGGCAAATGTAAAATGTGCCACGGGGCATATCTCTTGCTGTGCAGAAGCTGCAGTCCAGTAACTTATTTCCAATTTGAAAAAGGACAAAGAGCCTGAAAAAGATTATGGGATATAATTCCCAGTGAGCATATGTAACTCTTTTCATCATTGCACTAAATGTGCTCCATTTGTGCAAGGATTATTTTAATTCCAGTTTGTAAAATACATGTTGTTATTCCTTTTGGTGATAGACAAATTACTACAAAGCCCATTTCTGATGGAAGGACTCATTTTGTCTGTCTCATTTGATTTAGTTGATAAGTTTGATTCAAAAACTTACACATTCAAAATGTGAGCTTTGCCATTACTTCCCCCTCCCCCTTATAAATTTGAAACTGCTGGTCTTTCGAGAATTATTCTGACTACGTTAAACAGCTTATTTTGCAGAAGATCACATTAATATATATGGGACTGCTAACATTTTCCCTCCCATGAGAAGGATCTAAATGGTTTTGGTAATGCCTGCCTTAATTGAAATAAAGAGATATTAAATAAGAAGTTCCTATGCTAGTTTGTTAGAAATGTGGTTGAGTTCTCCAGCAGTGCAGTCTTTGTGGTTGTTTGTGATGGGAGCACTTTACATGGAATGTGTATTACTTGTACATGTAGTTCGAAATGTGAGCCATGCCTGCTGCTTTTGAGAAGTGTGATGAGCCCTTGCACAATCTGCTAAGTGTGGTCCTGAACTTCCACCCTCATATCTGACCCTGACCACCACTGGATACCTCCATGTCAGGTATACAGATCTCTAGGTATTCTAGCTGCAGAACCAGGTGTGTTCATTTCTTCTCCATCAAAACAGAACTTCTGCCCTGTTGCTTGCTAAGCTTCAGCACTATACATTGTTATGTACTACTGCAGTAGCCGTCTCAAAAGGGGTCAGATGACTGAAGGGCCCAGTAGGATTTCTAGTATTATAAAGCTTTTGGCTGTTCGTTTCTCAGCCTGATCAAATCATTCTCCTGACTACTTCCCAGCGTAATGACCTAGCTGGTTGGTATCCATATTGTTAACCCTGGCAATTGCTTTAGAAAGCATCAACCAGGCAAAAAACAACAACAATGAATCAATGTAATTTCTGAATAGGCAAACCAGCTTTGCACTATCCATTCCCCCTTGCACTCCAAGTCTAGGAGGTGGTCTTGGCACAGTTCTTTAAATCACTTTAGCAATCAGTGCTATGAAGTTGATGCTCTTCAATCTCTCTGGCATTCTGATTCAGTTGCACTAGTCTTGGGCATAAATATTTCATCTTCCCTGCAATTTGACGTTAGATGTGCTTACATTAGAGAATGTGGTTTGTTGGTTCATCTGTTAATGCACAGACCCAAGCCTGGATTTCACCAGAAGAAAAGTGCAAATTTGCAGAATGTAAGTGGGAATAGGAAACAGGCGACAGGCACAACTCTACCAGCTGTCTTCTTAAAAATACATGTTCACAAGACATCTGTGCCTGAATATTATTTTTCAGCCCATAGATGGCAATACATGGGAAGCTGGCACTGCAGTTTTTATCTTTAGGTTTAGTATAATGGGCTTGTAGAGGCAGCGGCATAGCTAGCCGCTCGGGTGCCTGGTGCGGGGGCGTGTCCTGCAGCCAGGGGGCTGGGTGATCTGTGTCCATGGGGGCAGGGCGAGCTGCCATGGGGGTGGGGTGAATAGGGCAGCTGAGGGAGAGGCAGTAGGCAGACGCAAGTCCCACACTGCCATTTCAGGCAGTGCAGAAACTGCAGGTGCCTAAGCCACCACGTCACTCCCAAAAAGTTTCATGAGACCATTTTTAAAATAAAAAACCCCTCATTTTGTCACACCCCCCAGTGATGACACCTGGGGCACACTGCACACACACACACCGCACCCCTTCCTCCACTACTGTGTAGAGGCTATTGAATGGTTTAGTGCATGGGTAGGCAAACTAAGGCCAGGGGGCCAGATCTGGTCCAATCGCCTTCTAAATCCACCCCCTGGACGGTCTGGTAATCAGTGTGTTTTTACATGAGTAGAATGTGTCCTTTTACTTAAAATGCATCTCTGGGTTATTTGTGGGGCATAGGAATTTGTTCATTCCTTCCCCCAAAATATAGTCCAGCCCCCCACAAAGTCTGAGGGACAGTGAGAATGAGAATGATGTGAAATGTTTATAATAATGTTGAAATCAAGGTATCTGAAAGATATGCAGTTCAACTATGTGCTGATATTTGCTAAAAAAAATAATCTTGTGGTTGGCGCAAAGACAAATTCCATAACAAAATTGCTTCAGATGCCAATGATAATGGACCGGAGGAGCATTCTTCAATATATTTTTCAGTATTTAGCACACCCTCCAACATTACTCTGATGAAAATAGAGTCCCATTCCACCACCATCACCATTTTATTATTTATACCCATCGATATGACTGGGTTGCCCCAGCCAATCTGGGTGGCTTCCAATTTATATAAAAACATAAAGCATTAAACATTAAGAAACTTCCCTGTACAGGGCTGCCTTCATATGTCTTCTAAAAGTTGTATAGTTACTTATCTCCTTTGCTCAGGGGTCACATAACTCCATAGCCTCCAACATTTCTGATGAAAAGGACATCCTAAGGAAAAGCAGGACATTCTGGGATCAAATCAGAAACAGGAAGGGTTCTGTAAATCTGGGACTGTATAGTGGTACCTCAAGTTACAAACGCCTCAGGTTACAAACGCTTCAGGTTACAAACTCTGCTAACCTGGAAGAGTTACATCGAGTTGAGAACTTTGCCCCAGGATGGGAACGGAAATCGTGTGCTGGCGGCGCAGCGGTAGCAAGAGGCCCCATTAGCGAAAGCACGCCTCTAGTTAAGAACAGTTTTGGGTTAAGAACAGACCTCCAGAACAAATTAAGTTTGTAACTAGAGGTACCACTGTACCTGGAAAATAGGGACACTTCAAGGGTCTGGATCTTTCGATAGTGAAATTATCCTTAGCAGAATTGTATTTATTTAAAACACTTCCCTTGAGATCTGCTAATCACATATACACAGACCATTTCTTAATTGCATGTCTATGCCTTCCTCTACCCAAGAAGACAGATTACATGTAACATTTCATCAGACTTTGTTCTGTGGAAAATAATTCCATTCACTATATCTCTTATTTGTGAGGTAGCCAGTTTCACAACAGTTTAATCGTCCCTTTGTCTTATTTGATGGCTATCTCGATATGAAATTCTTCTAGAGCTTCAAAGAGTTAACAAATCTTGCCAGTTTTTGAGCAAATCATATCTAGAGGACATGACTGATTGTATCAGTATCTAGTAAATTGGAAAGAATTAGGCCAGTGCTCAGACTTCATTGTGTTTGGGGTTGAATGACTTAATTAAAAAAAAAAAGTTCAGAAAAGCATCTAAGAGATTCCTGAGATGTGTTAACCCAGCAATATAGAGTGGCTTTTGCTCATATGTATGGCTTAATTGTCGAAGCTGTCTTTCTCATTTTAATTTCACCTGCTAGAAAGTCAATAATAATTGATTAAATTTTGTTAGACGAATTCTTATCTGTTACCCTTGCCCGTGAGAGAAAATCCTTAGTTTATCTTAGGCGGCATTTGTTGACACACACTGTAACCCTTAAATAAGCCTTAACTGATGATCTCTTGTGGAAGTGGACATAATTTGCTTCAAAGGCTTTTGATCTCGCCCTCCACAAAGAAGTATTAACAAAACCACCAATAAGGAAGGAGCAAAGGCCATATTTATAATACGAGAAATTTGTTAGGTGAAAGGAAACTGGATTGTTTTGAAAGCCTGGTTTCCGGGGACCCAATTAACATGGTAACTGCATTCTGGGCTCTTTTTGAGAACGGCTGTTTGTGTATGTTAAACTGGATAGCAGGGAAACTGGCTTGCAGCACCTGTCTGGTAAAATAGAAACAAGTAATTGGAATGGAAACATGAGGGAACCAGGTATTATGGTGGGGATGCCATAGCCGAAGGTTAGCATTTTAAAGTCTCATTGGTTTCAGCGGGATGAATAAAAGTGCCTGTAAAATGCTTAACTTTGGCTGCATCAGGGTGGTCCAACCACTTTGACACAGAACCCAGGAGCCACACACTGAATTAAATGTCCATATCATAAATTAAAACTTTTGCAATGTAGTTAATATTATACACACACACACACACACACACACACACACAATATATTTATTTATCAAACAGATCAGAGCCATTCTTTCTTTTATATATAAAAAAAAAGTGAGCAAAAAGATCCAAAAACAAGGAAGCTGCCGAGTGTGAGGGGAATTGCTGGGTGCAGGCAGGACTCTGGGCAGGAAAGAAAGGGAATTATGAATGGCTCTTGTTGGGGTGGGAGAGAGGGAAGAGACAGGAAAAGGGTGTGCAAACAAACAGCCTGCTGCAGCTGTTGGACAGATTAGAAAAGTCTCACTGCTTTTTTTACCCCCCTCCCCTTTTCTCTCCTCCTTTGGCGCTTCCAGCACTGCAATTGCCACCAATAGATGCAACACACACACACACACACACACACACACACACACACCTGTGCATGCACACTCACTCTCCCTAGGCTGTTAGGAATCCTCTCCTAATGCTGACTTGGCTGGAGAAACCGCCTATTGCTTCTCTTATTTTTTTCCTCCCCCATCCATCTTTCTCTCTCCTCATCCCACTCTGAGGAGGATTCTCAGCCACAGTTGGGATGGGCAGCCTTCAGTGGTTGCAAGCAAACCAGGGCAAGGTGTTAGTTTCATGGTGTTAGTTCCCTGCAGCTTTGGTACTCAGCAAGGGCCGCCCAGAAAAAGGCTTTGAGGGCTGCATACAGCCCACAATCTGCGCCTTGGACCACCCTGAGCTAGGTCATGCCATCTATCACTATTCTTTAGAGTTATTTAAATTTATTTTAAGATTGGAAGAGCAGTCTAAGGTAGGAGTTGATAACCTCTGAAGATGATGAATTAGAGAAATATAGTTTTTTGAAAAAAAATCTTTGCTAATCGGGGGTAAAGCACCTTGAGATGATCAAATATAATGAATTACAATAGTGCCATTGGATCAGCCACCTGCTTTGGCTGTAGAATTTCATAAGTTTCTGCAGCCCAAGCTTTCAATGTTCTATATACAATCCACTGAACACTCCCAGTTGATTTGACAATTGTATAGGAGTACTGCTTTTGGCATTAGCACTTGGTGGATATAAAAAGCTCTTCGGCTTTCAAAGAAAGTAGTACATTCATTTTTTTAATAAATATTTCAGAGCAGTCTCATTGACACTTCAATTTTGATCATTGTTTAGCAAGCAAATGATGCATAGTTTAGAGCTGTTTTGATTGAACAATCGACCTTCTCACTGAATATGAGTGTTATGTTGGAAAGAAACGTCCTTGTATGATTTATTTAAATGGAAGGCTCCTCATCTTCCAAAACATAGAGAAGCTTTTGTGTTTGGAAGGAATTGTGTTTTGCAAATTAGCTGTGTGCACTTTTAATTAAAATATATATTATGTACTTTTTATAAGAATGTGTTTGCTCCTGTTTGTGCTTGAACTTTGGAGTGGGGGGGGGTGGAGGTCTGTACCTATCCTTTGTCAATCAATTCAGAGATCCTGCTTTCACAATTTAGTTCTTTAGTCAGGAAATATACTTCCAGATGCATTTCTGGGGCAGCGCAGTTGACATGCAACATTCACTCAAAGTCCCATTGCAATGTCTTTGAAATGTAGCTGTAACATGGGAGAGCAAGTTTGTACAAAGTGACTTTGTTGCCACACTTCTAATAGGGATATTTCATTTCCCCCCTCCCTTCTAGGCTGTTGATATTCTTCTGCAACATGGGGCATACGTCAATGTGCAAGATGCAGTTTTTTTCTCCCCTTTACATATTGCAGCACACTATGGTCATGAACAGGTATGGAAAAGCTGGCAATGTGTGGTCTCAGATGGAGAACTTTATGTGCAATGTATAAGATGCCCTGCTACATGGTGAGGAGAGACAGAAGCAATCTCAGGCGTTGTCCACACATGCATAAAAGCTATAGAAATAGTGACGTGGTTCACACATTCACACACTCTGATGGCCTATGTGAATGAAGCAATGCAAAGGAATGATCAAATACAGAGCCTTTTCATCGCCCAATGTCAGCTTTTTAAAAAAGCTCTTTTCAATGGAGACTGTTCACTGATTCAGCTGCAAGTCATCAGGTTTTGAGTGATCAAACAATGGGAGAGAGAGAGAGAGGACAAGTGATATATATGAATGTGTGAACCAGTGGCGTAGCGTGGGTTGTCAGCACCCGGGGCAAGGCAAGTAATTTGCACCCCCTAACCTGTGGATTTGCGCCCCCTAACCCTAACCCCCAGATGTTGCACCCAGTGCGGCCAGCCCCCCCTGCACCCCCCACGCTACACCACTGGTGTGAACAGGCTGCATATCAGTTGCCAGTAGTCTCAAGCCAGGTTGGATTATCCATGAGTATACAGAATTTGAAGACACACTATTCAACTCACAACTGAATACTTGAAAGCTGCCACGGGAAACATTGTGTTTGGGATGCTATAAAATGAAACAAGCAGACTGTCCATAGAATTTAATCTGTAATGGCTGCTTCATCCATCATCATTTCATGTTATGTTCATCAAATGGTGAACATGTATGAACTCACCCTCACTTTGCTATTCTCGCATCTTCCAGAGAGAGAAACCCCCCCAGCTCATTATCAGCATACCAGTGATCTGAACAACATATGGTAAAGTGATAAAACTCATTTTCCACACAGCTGCAACACTGGTTTGCATCAAATACATATCACTCGTGCAAAGGAGAGTCATATGAGTCCATTTATGTTTTGAAAAAGACATGCTAAACCATTGCAGAATGTTACCAGGTTTAAAAATACCTTGGTTGACATCAAACTAAGTTGTACTCAGAGAAAACCCGTTGTAATTGATCAACCTAAGTCAATCATATCTATTGATTTCAGTGAGTCTTCTGAGTAGAATTAATACTGGAGGCAACACATTATATCAGTGTTGGTTACCTATGCATGTACTGAAGACTTCCCCAGAGTTGCTTTTTTGCAGTGTTACTAGGGGATCCTGGGACCCAACTCTTGGATGTTGGCCTAAGTGCTCCAGACAAGCAAGGGTTCATGACCCCCAAATCATTTGAGGCAAAGCAATGAATTTTGAGGTGCTCCCCTGAAGTTCCATTCTGTTCCTTTTGTGGTTCTTAAAATACTGTTGCCTCAGTGGACTTTTTAGATTATCTCATCCAAAGACAGCACGTGGCCCTTGGCTTAATTTCATGGGATGGCTGTTTGACTGCCTGTGCTCCCCTATATACCAAAATAAGGGTTAGGTGGAGACAGATTCCTGTTGAGGTGTGAGTTTTGGTCTAAGCCGGAAGATGCTGACCCCAGGTGGGATATATTTTCCATTTCATTACACTACTTAGATGAAGGTGGAGAATGGTTTCCAAAAATGATTTGGAGAGTGTGTCCAATGAAACAGATAGGTGAAAATATTGTAATAATGCATTCAGTAATGGTATGTACAAGTGTGTGTGTGTGTGTGTGTGTGTTCATCCTTTTATCCCTCCGTGTGAAAGGCTGAAAAGCTAGTTTATTTTGGTATGTTGCTTTTCAACAAATAGTCACAGTTTTGTAAAAATTATGCTAAAATGCATATGGTGCTTTTGTGATAAGGGTTTCAGCTTTTTTGGGGGGGCGGCCTATAGCCTGGACGTATCTATTTCATGGGCATTTTACTTTATTTTGTTACTCGGGTCAGTTAAATTAATAGGCTTGTAGCTGTTTCCATCCTCTTACCATCTGCAGCATTTTTGAAACAGAATTGAAACTGATGCTGCAAAGCAAGTATTCGATCAACATACAATTTAATTATAAATACAGGCCTTATTCTCATGATGGTGGATAGATATAACATGTTCTGGATGTTACACAAATCACAATTTTCAAAAGTTAAGGTATACAGCCTATATATATTGTCCTGTGATTTCATGAAAAACACTAACATTGCTTACAATTTTAATTCCATGTTGATAGGTAACCCGACTCCTGCTGAAATTTGGTGCTGATGTGAACGTCAGTGGAGAAGTTGGAGACAGGCCCCTTCATTTGGCTTCAGCAAAAGGATTTCTCAACATTGCAAAACTTCTGTTAGAGGAGAGCACCAAGGCTGATGGTAGGTTGTCAGAAACATAACATTGAGGTTCTGTTTTAGAGTCCTGCAACCAGCAGGAGCCAGTGAGTGGGGGTATCATGGCACACCTGGTCTTTTGGCAAAGCATCATTGCTGCTTACTGGACAGGAAAGGAAGAGAGCTGGGGAGTCAGCACTTCACAGGTGCATTGGTAGAACCAATCTGGTCCTTCTGCTGGTTCACCCCTGTAGACTTCTCTGCTACCTCACCCATCTCTCTGTTGGTCAGTGGCACGACCCTTTCCTCTCCCACTTTACCTGCAGCCCATAATTTAAATTGTTATTTCAAACCAGTTTGTGAACTTCAGGGTTTCTGACCTCTCAAACCTCTTGGTTTATATTCGTATTCTCTCTTCCTTTCTCCCCCATTTCCTGAAGGGTATCAACAGTCAGTAGAATGTCCAATGACATATTTTCCATACCAAATGGTCTTGATCTTATTAACAATTCAGTCTCATCGTATCTCCCATCTCCACCTTTAGACATTCATAGCATTAGCTCTTCTCAAAACACATTCCGTTCCCATGGAGGAAGTATGACGTGTCAAAATTACTTTTGATTTGAAGGCAACACTTTCACCGAGAAAACAGATAATTAAAAATAAAGAAAAGGAAAATTCTTAGCACTCTGAACTCTCTTGATCATTTAAAACTTCCTTGGCTCAAACAACTAGAGCATGCTTATTGTTCTGCCTTCAGCCTTTTAACGATCGACTCTTCTTAAAGCCAGAAAGTAGCTCGCACACCAGATGTGAATTTCTACCAGCAGACAGAGAAACCTCTCAGTCACAAATTATAACTGTCTCGGAGAATTAAGAGACAGAGGTTTTTGCAGACTTCATGCCCGCCAAAGCTCTTACTTGGCTTTTTGGCAAGATTTAATTCCTCCACTTATAATTCAGTTACCCCCCCCCCACCTGAGTTCCCAGGAGCTGAAAACTTCTCAGTCTCCTGGTGCTTTTTCAGAGCACCGGAGGTTAATCCCCTGTTCACTCTTATTGCCGGAGTGAATTCAGTAAGCAAGATTTATGCTCAGCTACCATCAATCACCACACAATTATCTCCATCAGCAACCTGCCAACAAAAAAAAATGTTCAGTCCGCCATGTTCCTCCCTTGGAAGTCCCACTTTTGATGAAAGATTTGAAGCAAGAAACACAGATGCCACTCAACAGGTGGTCTGGGAGGTAATTCCAGGCAACACAAAATAACTAGTAGAATGATTTAAGGGAACAGAATACTTTGGGGCAGATTCCTATGTCTACGGTTCTCCTATCAGATAGGGTGTTGTGCCATTAACAGCCATATGCCTGGTCAACATTCATCTGATGCAACGGTCCCTAGAAAGGGGGTGTAGTGATGGTAAACATTGACTTATTGATTACCTGCCTGTCACTGAAGCAGTTTGAAGGCATAGGGATTGTGCTGGGGGGGGGGAGGCAACTCTGCTGTCAACCACCTTGCCCACTAAGGATTTTGGCCACTCCTGAGATGACCACCTGCAGCTCCATCCCTCCTCTTGCTTAGTAAATTCTGGACCAATACAAAATGCATTGGTCCATATGACACTTACTTTTTTGGGAGGGGGCGGACATTTTATCTGTTTTTTCATACATAGCCTAGAAGCATTGGCCTCATTCCTCACATTGGTTGTTTCCACAGGTAATCACCCTCCTAGTGTCAGAGTGCAATGGAAATTGGTCTACACAAACACACAACACACTCTACTCAACAGTGCCTGCCAGTGTAAATTTAACATATTCTCTGTGAGTCATGATAGTGTTACATACCTCCTACTCCCTCATAAAAAAAAAGTGTAGAAGCAGCATGACTCAGATTTGTAAGTAATTCTCTCTCTTTTTCCCCACCGAGAGCCCTTGATATTTACAGCTTGATGTGTGTGCACCGAACCAATCTAATTATAATACTGGGGGCTGGGGAAAAGAAGTGGTATGTGCACCTACCATACAAAGCAGAAAAGGACTTGTTATCAGCAAGTTAATTTATTCTTAAAGAAGAGGAAATCAGGACACCGCTACAGATGATTTATTTTAAAATCTGTATCTTCTTGGGAAAGGGAGAGAGCAGCAGAGAACCTGGAAGCCGAAAATGTCTTAGCCTCAAAGTGGCACATTTTGAAACTTCAAATCTCCATGGCAACTGAGGGTAGAGTTGCAAGCATTAAAGAAGGAAAAAATAATTCATTATTTACAATTAGCTCAAGCTGTTTTGAAAGCGTCCTCTGAAACGCAACCACATGTTGCCTCTCTGTACCTTTGACCTATCCGGTATAGCATGTTTTGACTGGTCAGCCATTTAGAGCCAGACATCAGGTCACAGAAGCCGAGGGAGAGGACTGGTGGCTGTTGAGGCAGAACAAAAAGGTCAAAATGCTGTCAAATGTGGCTAAACATTTGCACAATGAAAGGTAGTGTCAAGGTTTTCCCTTCTTTCTTCCACTTGAAATGGAGTCAAGAAGGAGACTGTCACAAGCTTCTTTGTCACTGCAAGGTCTTGCGAGTTCTGAAGAGGGGGGAAAACCTGCTTCTCTCAACAGTGGCTCAAAGGTTTATTTCTGCCATAGGTGGTTTCTGTCCCCCAATGTGGAGGGTGCTCTTTGGGGGAACATTGCTCTGTGATAAGGGCAGGTCTTCAACCTCTACTCTATGGCTGTGTATACATACCATACATTCAAAACACATGACTTTCTGGGAAATGTATTTTACTCCCCACAGAGTGACAATACCCACAAACAAAAGTTCTTGTGTGCTAGAAATGTAGGCCTAGTCAACTGTCTCTGCACACTGGATCATTTATAGCATCCATTCCTTTGCATGTCAACGTCACTGCAAAGCATCTGGGTGTGTGAAGTCACTATTCAACTGCATTTTCCAAACCCATCTGCAGCAGTTAGACCAAGTACAGTTGTGTTTATTAGTAAACCACAGACATACAGACGTCAGGTGGTTCTTCACTTGCAGAGGCTCCGTGGTAAGATTTGGATGCTCAGATATGGATATTAAATTGCCAGAATAATTCTCCAGATGGGGAATGACTGAACCCCGCTCCCTGGGGCTAAAAAAGTCTCTTTTCAAAAATAATACCGCGTATGGGCAGAGATCAGTTTATTTCCAGCATGTGTCATTTGCACAATATGTTCACTTATAAATCCATTCAATCTCATTAATTTATGGGTGGAGGGTTATAAAAGAAATCAGAACAAAAATCCAGAAGTCTTAATTATTTTGAAAATATGGGCAGCAAATGTCTCATATCTGACGTGGTGGTGCAAATTTAGTTTTCCTGTGATGGTCAGAAGGAACAGTCACCTTATTCATTTCCATCTATGACACATTTGACTGCTCTTACTTGCCCAAACCAGCTGTCTCTTGTAACCCCACATGTTGTAAGTGGAGTGCACTATAATGTCACTGTTTAGCTCAATATTGGATTTTGTAAAATCCATTATACAACAGCAGGCTGTCTTATTCATACACAATAGGAACTCTCTCAAGTTAAGGTCAGATGCTGCCAGCACTGTTTCATGTTTAAAATCTTTACTGTGTGGGGAGTCCAATAGTAAATTGGAATATTTCTTGAAAGATTCTTATCCTCTTTATTCTTTCTTTCTTTCTGTGTTTCCTTGAGCATGTCACAGACTTCAATTCGGACATTGCTTGCCCGAAGTAGTTCCATGCTCAGGGTCATATTAGGTCTCATATCAGTGTCGGAGACAAAGAGCAAGTGAGTCAAACAGTTTTTACCTGCTACATTCTCCCTCTCACCCTGGGGCTATCCACAAGAACTGGTGTGAGTTACAGAGTTGGAGAAGAGGATCTTTGGAAATGCTTCCAATGTTATTATAAGCCGTCTCACATTCTACTGGGAAAATGTGTGTTTCAGAATGAGCCTTGAGCTCATTTGAGGCCCTCCTCCCAACCCACCTTCTCTGTAAACCCTGTATGGCATATATCAGGTATGTCCCCCACTCCTGCAATCCACTATCCACCCATTTTTAGGGCTGGCAGATTGTGCATACGGATCACTTGTGATATGCAGGTAATGGGTAGGGGAATATCAATGTATGGCCCCAAGGTTTGTTCCTGTACATCATTAGGTGTAGTGTGCATCTGTTTCAAATACAGTGACAGTATGGTGGTTAGGCATTGGATAAGCCTTTGTATGGAGGAGAGGTTGTAGTCTTCACCTGCCCCTCCTCAGAAAGGGTATCCTGTGAAAGGGATCCAAGGTGTGAATTCTGTCTGAAGCCTGGACATTGGCTAGGACCATGTCACAGCCCCTATGGAGACCCCCTCAGGGTGCCCCTATTTGATGTAAGTCATAGGGCACCCCCTATTGGTGGTTTACCCAAGAAGATGCCTGCTTCTTGGGAGAAAAGCTATGATAAATCTAGAAGCATTTCAAAAAGCAGAGACATTACCTTGTCGACAAAGATCTGTATAGTTGAAGCTATGGTTTTCCCAGTAGTGATATATGGAAGTGAGAGCTGGACCACAAAGAAGGCTGATCACTGGAGAATTGATGCTTTTGAATTATGGTGCTGGAGGAGACTCTTGAGAGTCCCATGGACTGCAAGAAGATCAAACCTATCCATCCTGAAGGAAATCAGCCCTGAGTGCTCACTGGAAGGACAGATCCTGAAGCTGAGGCTCCAATACTTTGGCCACCTCATGAGAAGAGAAGACTCTCTGGAAAAAACTCTGATGTTGGGTAAGATTGAAGGCACAAGGAGAAGGGGACGACAGAGGACAAGATGGTTGGACAGTGTTATAGAAGTGACCAATATTAATTTGACCAAACTGCTGGAGGCAGTGGAAGACAGGAGTGCCTGGCATGCTCTGGTCCATGGGGTCACGAAGAGTCGGACATGACTAATTGACTAAACAACAACAACAATGAGCAACATCCATTACCACTTCCTATTGCCTCCCAGTATTAGATCGTATTATACCCATCAGAGCTATTCTCACCAAGTCTTTTTTAACCTGATTGCCATCCAGGCTATATGCATTCATTTATTATGCCATTCACATCCAGCCCATCATTTGCTTTTCCTCACCCATACAAACGGCTCTCAGCTAAGATTTTCCTTATGCAAACAGGTAGGCACAGCAGCAAGAAATATTATGCACCCTGTCCCATGTCCCTTGCCTGATTTCCTCCTGATGACTTTTACACTAGGAATATTATGCAGAATATGCTGCTAAAATGGAAATCCGTTATGAATTGCATATTTTTTTTGCTCACCTGCTTCATCTTTCATATAAGCAAATATGTCAAAGACCGGAGGTTTTCAAAAGTGCACCTGGGACATTGGCTGCCAACTGAAATAATGCGTGAATCCAGCAAAGAACTGTGGGCAGCACTCCAAATCCTTTGATGCACACTTATTGCCAGTTTATTGGCATAGATGGATTTTTTTTCATTTTTTAAAAAATACTTGGAAGTAACACTTCTTTGAGGCCTTGTTATTTGAACCAAACCTTTGGTAGGATTAGCTGTTTTTAAGAAGCATTTTAACTATATTCATTCCCTCGCCCCTCACTCTTTCTGTTCCTTTTGCCTTCTACACTTTTTACTCCTGGTAACTAAGGCAACTGGTTTTACGGGTATCAAGATGCAAGAGCTATGCCAATGCACTGCTTTAAAATTCTCTCTAAAACATTTTTGAAGTATCTCCTTCTATAAATGATGGAGTACATGCAGGATATATGCTGTGATGAGCTCACACTGATGCTAATAAGTAATGCATCCATATTATTACTGGTTAGACCGTTCCATCACATGGCAATATGCCTTTCATGAAGAATAGTACACAAGAGAGAAAGATAGACAGTTCTGGGATTGTATTCTACTGAGAGCTAGACACCTTTTTGCCTTCAATCAAAAAGGGATTCATGGGCAGTTTTCATTGGACTGAAGTAAAGAGTTGTGACTACATTGGTACCTCGGGTTACATATGCTTCAGGTTACAGACTCTGCTAACCCAGAAATAGTGCTTCAGGTTAAGAACTTTGCTTCAGGATGAGAACAGAAATTGTGCTCCAGTGGCGCAGCAGCTGCAGGAGGCCCCATTAGCTAAAGTGGTGTTTCAGGTTAAGAACAGTTTCAGGTTAAGTACGGACCTCTGGAACGAATTAAGTACTTAACCCAAGATACCACTGTATTTTAAATTCCCAGTTTCATAATGTTTTGAATGTGACATTTGAATTTGTACTTTGACCACAAAATTAGACTTATCACTTGTTTTGATTTGGGGGAGTTGCCTTGTGAGCTGTCAACTGTTGAACACTAGGGTAAAGTGGGGGAGCCTCGGGACCAAGGGGCTGAATGTGGTCCTATGAGCCCCTCTAGCCAGCCCTTGGGACTCTGCTCAGGCCACATCCCTCACAATCTCTGCTCCACACCCTCCTTGAGTTCTTTTGCCTGGCTGGAAGGTGTCATTTGAACTGGGATAATGTCTCTGGCTTGCCTGGATGCAAGTGTGTGTGTGTGTGTGTGTGTAGAACTCTCTAACTTTTGTGAGGTTGAAATTTCGCCTATTGTAGAAAGGTAAGTATCACGCGGGTGGCACTGTGGGTTAAACCACAGAGCCTAGGACTTGCTGATCAGAAGGTTGGCTGTTTGAATCCCCGCAATGGGGTGAGCTCCCGTTGTTCAGTCCCTGCTCCTGCCAACCTAGCAGTTTGAAAGCACGTCAAAGTGCAAGTAGATAAATAGGTACCGCTCCGGCGGGAGGGTAAACGGCGATTCTGTGCGCTGCGCTGGTTCTCCAGAAGCAGCTTAGGCATGCTGGCCACATGACCCGGAAGCTGTACGCCGGCTCCCTCGGCCAATAACGCGAGATGAGCGCTGCAAACCCAGAGTCGATCACGACTGGACCTAATGGTCAGGGGTCTCTTTACCTTTAAGTATCACGTCTATTGATCTTCCCACCTTTTTTCTCTGCCCCCTCCCCGCCCACTATTGGAATGTGGACTGCATACGTTTGTCCATGAGAGAATGTAGCCCCTGGGCTGAATACAGTGACCTCATTGTGGGAGTTTACTATAGATCCCCAAGCCAAACGGAGGACATAGATGATGCCTTCCTGGAACAGATGGCCAAGCATGCAAAAGGAAGGGAGATAGTAGTAATGGGGGACTTCAATTACCCAGATATTTGTTGGATGTCAAACTCAGCCAAGAGCATAAGGTCAAACAGATTCCTCACTGGCCTTGCAGACAACTTCATTGTCCAGAAAGTGGGAGAAGCAACAAGAGGAACAGCCATTTTAGATCTGGTCCTAACCAATGTTGATGAACTGGTTAATGGGGTAGAAGTGGAAGGATCATTAGGCGCAAGTGATCATGCTCTTCTGAAGTTTACTATACAGCGGAAAGAAGCAGCCAAGCATACTGGGACTCAATTTCTTGACTTTAAGAAAGCCGACTTCATAAAACTTAGGGAAGTGCTAGGTGAGATCCCATGGACAGTAATACTAAAAGGAAAGGGAGTTCATGATGGCTGGGAGTTTGTTAAGAGGGAGATAGTAAAAGCACAACTTCAGGCAATACCAATGAGACTGAAACATGGAAGGTGCCTAAAGAAGCCAGGGTGGCTATCTAAAGAACTTTTAACTGAGTTAAGATTAAAAAAGGATGTGTACAAAAAATGGAAAAGGGGGGAAACCACCAAAGAGGAATTCAAACAAATAGCCAGCACGTGTAGACACAAAGTCAGAAAAGCTAAAGCACAGAATGAACTCAGGCTTGCTAGAGAGGTTAAAAGCAACAAAAAATGCTTTTATGGGTATGTTCGTAGCAAAAGGAAGAACAAAGAAACAGTGGGGTTACTCAGAGGAGAAGATGGTGAAATGCAAACAGGGGACACAGAAAGGGCTGAACTCCTCAATGCCTTCTTTGCCTCAGTCTTCTCTGATAAAGAAAACAATGCCCGACCTGAAGAATTTGGAGCAAATGATTCAGCAGAGAAAACACAGCCCAGAATAACTAAGGAGATAGTACAAGAATACTTGGCTAGTTTAGATGTATTCAAGTCTCCAGGGCCAGATGAACTGCATCCAAGAGTATTAAAAGAACTGGCAGATGTGATCTCAGAACCACTGGCAATCATCTTTGAGAATTCCTGGAGAACAGGCGAAGTCCCGGCAGACTGGAGGAGGGCAAATGTTGTCCCTATTTTCAAAAAGGGGAAAAGAGAGGACCCAAATAATTACCGCCCAGTCAGTCTGACATCAATACCAGGGAAGATTCTGGAGCAGATCATTAAGCAAACAATCTGTGAGCACCTAGAAAGGAATGCTGTGATCACCAATAGTCAGCATGGATTTCTGAAAAATAAGTCATGTCAGACTAACCTGATCTCGTTTTTTGACAGAATTACAAGCCTGGTAGATGAAGGGAACGCAGTGGATGTAGTCTACCTTGATTTCAGCAAGGCATTTGACAAGGTGCCCCATGATATTCTTGTAAAGAAGCTGGTAAAATGCGGTCTTGACTATGCTACCACTCAGTGGATTTGTAACTGGCTGACTGACCGGACCCAAAGGGTGCTCATCAATGGTTCCTCTTCATCCTGGAGAAGAGTGAGTAGTGGGGTGCCACAGGGTTCTGTCTTGGGCCCGGTCTTATTCAACATCTTTATCAACGACTTGGATGATGGACTCAAGGGCATCCTGATCAAATGTGCAGATGACACCAAACTGGGAGGGGTGGCTAACACCCCAGAGGACAGGATCACACTTCAAAACGACCTTGACAGATTAGAGAACTGGGCCAAAACAAACAAGATGAATTTTAACAGGGAGAAATGTAAAGTATTGCACTTGGGCAAAAAAAATGAGAGGCACAAATACAAGATGGGTGACACCTGGCTTGAGAGCAGTACATGTGAAAAGGATCTAGGAGTCTTGGTTGACCACAAACTTGACATGAGCCAACAGTGTGACGCGGCAGCTAAAAAAGCAAATGCAATTCTGGGCTGCATCAATAGGAGTATAGCATCTAGATCAAGGGAAGTTATAGTGCCACTGTATTCTGCTCTGGTCAGACCTCACCTGGAGTACTGTGTCCAGTTCTGGGCACCACAGTTCAAGAAGGACACTGACAAACTAGAACGTGTCCAGAGGAGGGCAACCAAAATGGTCAAAGGCCTGGAAACGATGCCTTATGAGGAACGGCTAAGGGAGCTGGGCATGTTTAGCCTGAAGAAGAGGAGGTTAAGGGGTGATATGATAGCCATGTTCAAATATATAAAAGGATGTCACATAGAGGAGGGAGAAAGGTTGTTTTCTGCTGCTCCAGAGAAGCGGACACGGAGCAATGGATCCAAACTACAAGAAAGAAGATTCCACCTAAACATTAGGAAGAACTTCCTGACAGTAAGAGCTGTTCGACAGTGGAATTTGCTGCCAAGGAGTGTGGTGGAGTCTCCTTCTTTGGAGGTCTTTAAGCAGAGGCTTGACAACCATATGTCAGGAGTGCTCTGATGGTGTTTCCTGCTTGGCAGGGGGTTGGACTCGATGACCCTTGTGGTCTCTTCCAACTCTATGATTCTATGATTCTATGACAGTAGCCAGTGAGGTTAATTTGTGCAGCAATTACAGCTTCTGACTGAGATCTCGAGTACCAAGAGCAGAAGGCCTTGCATAACTCTGCTCACACAAGATGCCTGTGTCTGATTTTGTCAATTCACCCCTCATCCAACAGTCACCTGGGTCCCACACAGGGGGTCACTCTCCAAAAAGGCTTTCAGGAGTTGTGGGATAGAAGGCAATGGAGGAGAATGTTTCCCAAGGAAGATTCCCCACCAACATCTACAGAGATGGTGAATCTCTTTCACTTCTTGTTTTCATACGCTTCCTTCTGTACTCATGTTCATCCCTCCCCCACACCACGCCCCATGATTCAAATAAGTATTTGAAATTGCTCCTGGTACTTTTGTTTTACTGTTGATCTGCAGTAACAGCATTAATGTATTTCAAAGTAGGTCTGGATTTTCCATGCCACAGAACATTGCTCCTTAATATCAAATAGCTTTGCTTTCTCATTCATTTTGTAATAACCCAGGTGCTTGTTTCCTTTTAATTCCTGCCTTTTGGATCATCATTTTTGCTCCGCACTGTTAATATGCAGGCAGCAAGGTTTCTTTGAAAAGGTCGTTAATTCAACAATGCTTTCTTATTTTCCTTGACTGAAAAACCTCACCATGATATTCAATAAATATTGCTGCAGCAATAACTGATTACAATCTAAGCAATTACAAGAAAATGGCATCAAGGAGCAGCTTCAGAGTACAAATCCTTTATCAGTCAGTCAAAATATTTGAGGGTCAAGGTGCTGCAGTGTTTGCCTTGGCCAAACTAGATGTTGTGGCAGGTTTCTTGATTATTATTTTAAAGAACAAATGTAGCCATCGATAACTGCCTCAATTTGGATAAGGAGCAAAGCATTGAGTAACTGCCTGTTCCAGTTTCCCAACTTCATTTCCCCCTGCCACAACTGTGATATGTCCATGTGTACAACATGGAGGCCTCTGAGTCAACCAATAATGTTTTCATTTTACTGAGGAAATAGAGTGTGTGTGTAACTCTTTCCTCTGCTCCAGTTTCATGATCCAAATGCCTCCAAAGAGGATTGTGTTGCTTAAACTTCTCAGAGTATGCTCTTTTTTGGGTTTGAAGGAAATATCTCTCCACATTAGATTCACAAGCTGATCCTAATCTTGATTTGAGTATGATTACGTTGTGGGCATTTTGCCTTCCTCTGCAGAGTTCACTTTTGGTTCACTTTTCCGGGCCGGCTTAGAACTCTTTGCTATGGAGGCACCTTCTGCTGCTGAAATTATGTGGTGTGGATTGAGCAGGTTCATTCTCACGGGTGGTCCAATTGGTAGTTCATGAGCTATCTGCCACACCTGTGCTCTGTGAGGAAAGCTTTCTTTGAAGATGACCTGCTAATTTCTTTCTCTCTCTCTCTCTCCTTCTGATTCAATGGCAGTGAATGCTCAAGACAATGAAGACCACGCTCCCCTACACTTCTGCTCTCGATTTGGGCACCATGATATCGTCAAGTTCTTGCTCCAAAGTAATTTTGAAGTCCAGCCCCATGTGGTTAATATTTATGGAGACACACCTTTGCATCTGTGAGTAATGAGCACTGCAGGGCTGTTCTACTCGGCCTCCGTTGTGGTTCATCTTCTCATACTATTTAAAAACACTAAGCTGACACTTTTTCTCCTTAGTGCTTGCTACAATGGAAAGTTCGAAGTTGTAAAGGAATTAATTCAACTCTCAGGGACAGAAAGTCTCACCAAGGAGAATATATTCAGTGAAACCGCCTTTCACAGGTAGGCCATTTTATATGCCTGTGCCCGCTTTGCCCCCTCACTTGAACAGGTTACAGCACAGGAAGTCTGCCTCAGAAAGTGTTGGGCCCTCTGCTGGATCACCCAATGACCCAACTAGTCAACAAGCCGCCTCTCACAGTGGCTAACCCAGGCATCCCCGAACTTGCCCCCCCCCAGCTGTTTTGTGACTACAATTCCCATGTGTTAGCTAGGGGTGATGGGAGTTGTAGTCACAAAACATCTGGAGGGCCAAGTTTGGGGATGCCTGGGCTAACCAGATGCCTGTAGGAAGAAGAAATACTTGAGTCCCCAAAGCTGCTCTATAACTTTCTTTTCAGAGGTAAAAAAAAGCAGTATAGAGAGGCAAATTTTGATCTGGAAAAGGAGCCATTCCCTTTCCAGTCTTTTCGCACAGATACAGTCTACTTACGGTAGGCTGCTTTGAGTTACAGAAAACCACAGAGGAAAGAATCTCCACATGACATACAGTGGGAGCCTCAAAGTCATTTCCTCAGCTGTAAAGGGTGTGAGGATGTGAACAATGCAACCTGTAAAGCATTTTGAATACTAACTGTGCTGTGGAAATAGTAATTAATATGGTAACATGTATTTTGATCTTTCAAACATCTGGGAAGTATTTCTTATTGAAGTGTGCTGGCAATAAAATCTGTAATTGAGTTTTCTGGCTTCCTCCTTAAAATGATCAAGCTTCCACAAGAATTCTTTGCATTTTCACACACACACAAAATGTTACCACCATCTGCTACGTAGGCATAATACAAGAAGGATATCAGCGCGTCATGAAATCAAATATTTATTATAATTGTCTGTTTCTCGCGTAGGAGCTTAAAGTTGGAAACTTACAAAAGTCCCTGCAAAATAGTAAGGTGGCAAGACGTAGTATATATGGAATTCCTCTATGTCTCCGTTTAAGAAATATTGATATTCAGCCCTTCCATAGTATTTGCAGAGCTCATGTTCAAAAACACAATAATAGAATCCAACATGGATTAATCAAACAATGAACACCCAAAATAAATAGCAAGAAAAGTGCAGCGTATAAGACTTTTCTGCAAAACAAAGAGCTTCAGAGACAAACCCCCCCAATTTGGCAGATCAAATGCTCTGTGGACAGGTAATAAAACAGAATGAAAAAGGGTGATCAAACAGTCCTCCCAAGGGAGTTTTTTCACTCAGGTCATGGCCAACGCAGAAGGCTTTCTCCTATGTCTCAGCCAGTTTCTTGTCCTCCTAATCTAAGACAGCTAGTAATGTTGCCATAAGTCCAGGATTTCCCTGGGCTTTTCTGTCCTGATTTTCACTGTTTGAAATAATGACAACCCCTAGAACAAAACTGTAACATAAACAGTTTAAAAAAACGTGTGTACACTCAAGGCTCAGGTGAACAGCTCCAAGATCGTTTGTATATTACTACAGTGGTACCTCGGGTTACAGACGCTTCAGGTTACAGACTTCGCTAACCCAGAAATAGTACCTCAGGTTAAGAACTTTGCTTCAAGATGAGAACAGAAATTGCACAGCGGCAGCAGGAGGCCCCATTAGCTAAAGTGGTGCTTCAGGTTAAGAACAGTTTCAGGTTAAGAACGGACCTCCAGAACGAATTAAGTACTTAACCTGAGGTACCACTGGATCTGTTTCCAAGTGGGCACATGCATAAATCTTTGCTGTGTTATGCTGACTTCCAGATAGGTCTTGGAGGAGTGTTTGCCTCCAAAGTTTTGATCTTCTGTGCTGGAGGAGGTTGAGTGGGGTGAATGGAGACCCAGAACTGTAGAGCTCTCTGTTCTGCCCATCAAAAGCACATTGGTGACCTAAGGAAAGCCCCCAAATGGGTTGCTCAATGATAGGCATTAAGCTGGCCCATGATCTACTAGATTGCTCCAGGCTAGTGTAGCTGTGAGGAAGCATTTGACTGCACCCCACCCTGAGAACCCCACCCTGAGAACCCCATGACTTGGAATCATGGGACAAACAAAAGAGTAGATGGGGCCTGAGACACACAAAGTTTTCTGTGGTGCTTTTATACGGTTTACAATGTTTATAATTTATTGACTATCTATATTCAGTTTTATTAGCTGGGATTTTTTGATTTAAACAGGGTGTTTTCCCCCCCTATTGTAGTGCATGTACCTATGGCAAGAACATAGAACTAGTCAAGTTTCTCCTTGATCAAAATGTGTTGAGTCTCAACCACCAAGGAAGAGATGGACATACAGGTAAGACTGTGAAGGTCTGTGTGTGAGAGGTAGAGTTGGCATTTGGAGAAGTCATGCACAATGGAGCTTCTTTGCTCAGCTCTGCAAGCCGTTGTAGAAACCAAGCAAAACAATTTTGATTGTCACTTGTTGCCATTGGGCCACTAGATGGCTAATCCAATCCACTTCCATTGTGGGAACTTATGGGTGATTTCTCATGTTAGTTCCAGACCCAAAAAGGACATCGGTTAGCTTCTCTAGCACCTTTCCCCCATGGTTCTGATGGAACTGCTAAAGCAGAAGATGCTCATTTCCCCCTAAATAGAACTGTACCATCCAGGGTGCATCTGGAATTTATGCAACTCCTGTTGGTACCAGATGCCAAGAGCCTATCATATCAGGACCAGAGAAAGCATGCTTTGTAAGCAGCCCTGTTTGAGGGAGTTTTTGAAGACAAAAAGACCGGCAAAAATTAGTTACTACAAAAACCATAAGGATGGGTTACCCCTCAGATAGTTACAGTAATTAATTTCATAGCAATTTCTTTTTCCATAGCTCAGTGCTAGAGCAACTGCTTGGCATTCACAAGGTCCCAGGTTTCATCCCTGGCATTCTCAGGTAGCACTGAGAATAGAATCCTGCCTGGAATTTTGGAGAGCTTCTGCCAGTCAGTGTAGACAATATTGAGCTAGTCTGACTCAGTATAAGCCGGCTTCCTATATTCCTAATCCATAGATGAGTTTTGTTGGTCTTCTACAAGTGCTTTTACAGTGTTGTGGAAATTTGGATGACAGACAATCTCTCTTTCCCACCTTTAATTTTCTAGGGTTGCATTCTGCTTGCTATCATGGCCATATCCGTCTCGTCCAATTTTTACTAGACAATGGAGCTGACATGAATCTGGTTGCCTGCGATCCCAGCAGGTCCAGTGGTGAGAAAGATGAGCAGACCTGCTTGATGTGGGCCTATGAGAAAGGTACAGCAATTGTGGGGCAAGGGGGGCACTTTTACCTCACAAACATAGCATTGCAGTTTGGAAAGCACACAAGAGCGTAAGTCAGCTCAGTCCAGGCACATGGACATAGCCTGTCTTTATGTGTCAGCATCTTTACCTGAGAGAATGAGGCATTCCAAATATAGGATTTATGCTTTCAGAAATACTAACCAAAGCCTTAATTCCAGGCAAATTAAATTCAAACCATCCTCTGTTCCAATAAAATAAGAAATCCATCATTGTATATCCTAGTTCAGAAAAGGCATCTTCTGCCTTCAAGTATAGACAAGGATTTAGGGTTAAATTCCCCCCAAGCCCTTATCACCGAACAAGGTATCGCAGACATCATTAGAATGCAGTTATCCATGAAGTCCATTAGGAAGTCAGGGACTACTATTGATTTTATGTGGAAGCAAACTCTGGTTCTACTGTGATGGGCAGCAAGTGGCATAAACCTCCTTTAAAGATAGATAGCTCTCCTTGATTTCCTGCAGAAATTCTTCAAAGAAACTGCATATCTCTGTGGTTTCTGCTTTGCTGTACTGTGCGTTACACATTTCACAGATCTGCCCTGGCAACAGCTCAGATTCATGTTCTGCTTCTCTTTGTCCTCCAAACTCAACTAGAAAACTGTCGATTCTCAGAAGCTCTTTCCTTTGTGCTCATCTGTTGCTGAGCCAGGGTATGTTTCTACATTAAAATGTGCATGAACCCGCATAAACCTCGGTCCATTCTGGAGTCATAAACAACCCTACTTCAGAGAGCAATTTCTATAGTACATCTATAGAAATATGATACATATAAATATAAAATATTTTATATTTTATATAAATATAAAATCCATATAATAATATGATGCCATTTGCTAGAAGAGAGGCTTTTATGTGTGGATGTAGATTCAGCATCCTTTAACCTACCCTGAGACTTTAGGGTGAAGTGGGGGAATAAAATAGTAATTATAATTTTAACTATTATCATGATTCATTTATTAGACATCGTGTTTTCATGTTTGAATTGTTAGCTGGCATTGTCAGGTTTTTTTTTCAAGAGGATAGCATTTCAAGATTGCTGTGATTCATATTTTATTCTTTTATTTGTTTACATTAAAGTAAATTGAATACCGACAAAAGCTGAGGATAGATTTTATTGTGTTGGTGGGTGGGTGTTTTTTAGAGTTTAAATTGCTATAACTAAGTTATTATTGTCATGGTGCACACACTCATCCAGTTATGTTCATTGGTTTTTGTTTTTGTCTGCTTATTATTTCAAATGGTGTCTTCTAGGACATGATGCTATTGTCACACTGCTGAAACACTACAAAAGACCTCAGGATGAATCCCCTTGTAACGAATACTCCCAACCTGGGGGAGGTATAGTATTCACAATTTTTTTCCATTTTGCGTTGCTAAGAATGCAATCTAATCGATTTCTTTTCAATGAAGTAGATAGGCAAGAGACTAGTTTGCATGAAGAACCCCATAAGAGTACAAAGAATTAACAGCCTGGAGCTGGACCAGAGATAGCAGAGGCAGTTGCCCACTGTAGAACCTGATCAGCCTCTTAGGGACCAAACTGGGAAGCACTGAGAGAGATGGGTGAAGTCGATCCTTAGGCAGGTTAGGCCAGTAGAGAGGAGAGGAGAGAGGAGAGAGGAGAAGGCTAGAAGAAACCCCCAGGTTAGAAGACAAGAGAGAGAGAGAGAAGGAGGGGATGCAAACTTTACAGAAGTCTATGGGCTGGAGGTTGAAGGAATTAGATATGGTCTACTTCCTGCCATGCCCAGGAATAATGGTTCTTTCTGACACCGAAAGAGCAGAAATTAGAAGGAAAGAGATTTCCAGAAACAAGCATCACCCCCTATACCTAAGATGCCCCCAATGCTAGACTATTAATTACAGAGGCACTCCCCTCTTTGTACATTTGCAAAATATTTGGTTAAACCAGCAGGTATCTGCATGTGCTTCTGTTTGGGTCAAGGATGTAGAAAGTCAGTTTGATGCTGAGCTCCTCCATCCACTCACAATTTCATAATGGCAATGGCTTGTAGGTTATAGTTTAGGCAGAATAGCACATTTGATTGCATTGACCCATGGCTTTATTTTTTGATATGCTTTCCATTTTTATATCTTTTTAGAATTCCTCTTTATCTTAAAAAAAGCTGTCATTCCATGTTGCATGCAATAAAGCGAGAAAGAAAGATCCCTTCCTACATGTTTGATTTGTTGTTCAAGCATTCTCTTTGTGTTGTTTGCTTTCCTTTGATGTCACTTTGATTACTTGTGCATTATGACTCCCGCCCTAAAACTTTTATTTGAAGTTGTATTGAAATCAATATTTATACCTCAAATAAAAATAAATGCATATATTCATCCGGAAACTTCACTTCTTCCCACCCCTGGGTCAAATGCCTTTAGTTCATAATTCCAAGAATTAATAATTATTTTCTGACCAGCTATTCAGCTTGTACTCAGGAAACACCCTAGTATAATAAAAAAGAAACCCCAGTGTTTTACTGAAGGCAGAAAATGGATTTTGCAAAGTTAACATATAATAGTCACAGAATTGGATGACAGCCTAGTTCTGGAGAAATCAGTGGACATTTTATTTTTATTTTTACTGATTTCCAAGATAGCCAAGTAATTTGAGGAGAGTGGATAGACCTCCCTTCCGCCTGTGCTTCCAATCACATGTGATTTCCCCCTCAGGCTTTATCTCTGGTTATTCTGATTTAAAAAATAGCCACCACAAACATTCTTAAAATTCCCCTTTCCCTTGTTTAATATTGTGTATATCTAAAGGCAGAGCTATGAATCTTGCTCCCCTGCATCTCCCAAATCTCTTTGAATACTACATCCCTTCTCTCCTAGAATGGAAATGGTACATCCATATCCAAGATTTTTCATTCCATTGATGGCTGAATCACCGCATGTTTGTTTGTTTGTTTGTTATTTTAATTCATAATCTGCCGTTCATTACAGTGTCCCAGGGCAGGGTACATGCAATCCCACAATACAGTTCTAAAATATTATTGAGAACTTCTGTTAAAAGCAGAGCTGAAACAATAACCAGCACTACCACAAAACAGGAGGGGATGCAACAAAATCTTTTTGTCTCTCAGGTCCATGCTATTGCACCATGGACCACAGTTCCAAGATTTTCAAAGTACAGAATGAAATATACAGTAAGCCCTTACTTTTTTAACTTCTCCACCCCCATTGTTCTACCCGGACACTGAGGTCCAGCACCGGGGGCCTTCTGGAGGTTCCCTCACTGTGAGAAGCAAAGTTACAGGGAACCAGGCAGAGGGCCTTCTCAGTAGTGGCACCCACCCTGTGGAACACCCTCCCACCAGATGTCAAAGAGAAGAACAATTACCAGACTTTTAGAAAACATCTGAAGGCAGCCCTGTTTAGAGAAGCTTTTAATATTTGATGCATTACTGTATTTTAATATTTTGTTGGAAGCCGCCCAGAGTGGCTGGGGAAGCCCAGCCAGATGGGCAGGGTATGTATGTATGAATGAATGAATGAGTAAATAAATAAATAAATAAATAATTCCAGTGTATACATTTAAAACAGCTTAGAAAATATTCATGCAGTCTAAAGCTTAGGTATTAATGAGTCTGTGACATTTCCTTAGCCTTGATGGAACAACATGGAATTTCCATGCCCATGTTAATAAAGCTAGATCAAAACTATATCACCTACAACACCAGCCCTGCTTTTCAAAAGACAGGTTTATAATAACCTAGAATGAGACTTCTTAGGTGCTTCACACACAGAGAGAGTATATTAAGTGATACATTATTTTTGAAAATCTGTAAGCCTACATTTTCTTTTTATTTCAGATGGATCCTATGTGTCAGTTCCGTCTCCTCTAGGGAAGATTAAAAGCATGACGAAAGGTATTTTTAATGTCAAATTGAATCTTTTATAGCAAAGGTGTTTTCCTAGATTTGTCTATTCTGGGCATCCATGAGAACAGTTCCGCTGGTGGCACAACTGCTGGGCATGCCTATCTTACCTGTGTCTGTGTCTCCACTCAGTTTGCCTCCCATACTTTTGATAGCTGGCCTGACATGGAAAAAAAAAATGATAGGCAATGCTGTTTCTATCACTTCATCTCCATACCTGGAAAAGTTACACCTGCCAGATTTCTGCCTGCCAGGAAACTGTTACATCACAGGTGTAAAAGCTGGCAACTCCAAACAATACACACATGGCAATGTTCAGAATTGGCTGCACTTTCCCTCCTTCATTTAGGCCAGTGGTGGCCAAAGTTGGCCCTCCAGCTGTTTTTGGACTACAACTCCCATCATCCCTAGCTAACAGGACCAGTGGCCAGGGATGATGGGAATTGCAGTCCCCAAACAGCTGGCGGGCCAAGTTTGGCCACCACTGATTTAGGCAGTGGCGCACCTTGGCTTCTCAGTGGTGCCCTGTGTGATGCCAAAATCTGATGCCCCTCCCCGCCTCTCACATTCCATTAGATGTCGTAGTTGTGGTGCCCACTGCAGGGGCCCCAGAAGTTCCACACCCAGTTGTGATCCCTAGATCCTTCTTTGGTTTAGGTCCTGACCTAGTCTCAACAATAGACAGGGAAGTACAAACAAGGCACATCAGCATTTGGAACAGGGCAAGTGGGCATGTACATTGGTCAAAGCCAGTAGCAATTCTTACCATCATGTTAAAAGACCTTGCTTGGCATCTTTTGTCCAAAAGGGGGGTATATTAAACTTTGACTTTACTAGGGTTGTTTGTTTAGAAATTTCAGTATGTTTGAGTTGGGAACTGTCACTTAAGACAGCTGCTGGATAATTGTCGAGGCGGTACAGTCTTATGGAAGCCTACTCAGATGTAAGTCCCACTGTGTTTAATGGGCTTGCTTCAAAGATAAGTGTGCATAGGATTGCAGCCTTAGTTTAATTTGGTAAGTGTCATAATTGTGGAACTGGCTCTTTTTACACCAGTCAGAAATATATTTCTGTAATTAAAATTATTGTAGTATTTCATATGTCCTACACAAATTGAATTGTGATGTTCTAAGAAATGGCATCTAAGGTACTACAAGGATAGCTTGTTTTGTTTTTTCTTACTAAACATTAAAAGTGATGATAAGAATATAAATGTGAGCGCGATCAGATTTCACTACCTGCATTTGAAATAAAATCTTTTACAAAAAAATTAATCATATGTTTGAGGCATAACTCAGTTGCTTCTTGATGGTTCTTTTGACACACTGCCTTTAGAATTTCCTTCCCGCATTATCAGCTTTGGGTGCATCAAAAAGTTTATATCCTACTCATGTAATCAAAAGGCATATTCAAATGTTCCGTTGAGAAATGTTTTGATAAACCTGTTACAGTGAAGCACGTGGATCAACAAGTTAGCCTGAAAATTCAGTTGTGTATCAAATCCAATTCGCAGAGTCATTGAACAGTATATTGGAATGGCAGTAAAAACACAGCCTCACTAGCTACTGTTAGAGAGACAGGAGAAGGAACTAATTCCTTGTATAAAGGATTTTCTGCAACCATTACATGATCCAGATAGAATATGCATATGGAACAGTGTTCTTTAGTGATAAGCTTCTAAAGCCAAAAAAAAGCTCTAAGGCAGTCAGAATGTTGCAAATCTGTATTTATTATTGGGGGCTTATTGTAGGATATTGAAACAAAAAGGAACCGAAATACCAGTCAAGCCATTCATAGTGGGAAACTATGCTATCAATGTGTTGCTTATTTTTATTTTTTGTTAAATTCAGTACTTAAAATATATATTCACTGCATTTTTACAAATGGACTGTTTTCCTTTGGCAGAAAAAGCAGATGTTCTTCTTCTCCGCGCTGGTTTGCCATCCCATTTTCACCTCCAGCTCTCAGAAATCGAGTTCCATGAAATTATTGGTTCAGGTAAAAGGAAGTAGAAAATAAGGTTCCATTTTAGAGAATGAATTCCGCCCCCCTCCCATGTTGCTGTGTTTTTATTTAATCTCATTCCTTGTAGGATCGTTTGGAAAAGTATATAAGGGAAGATGCAGAAATAAAATAGTGGCAATCAAACGGTAAGCTTTAGTGGAGTTTAGTTGGTTACTTTACTTAGTTAAGAATGTTTTTTAAATGGCATTCTTTTAATCTATATATATATTTTCTGATGCTGCTAACCAGATACCGAGCCAACACCTACTGCTCCAAATCAGACGTTGACATGTTTTGCCGAGAAGTTTCCATCCTGTGCCGACTCAATCACCCCTGTGTCATCCAGTTTGTTGGTGCTTGCCTGGATGATCCAAGCCAGTTTGCAATCGTTACACAATACATATCTGGAGGATCCCTCTTCTCCCTGCTGCACGAACAAAAAAGGTAAAACTGGCTTACATCGGTCAGTTTCCGTTTCTTTCAGTTCCTCATCTTTCACAACTTCTAGTCAGTTCTCCAGATTTCAACAGCAATGTACCATTTCTTCTTTTTTTTAATTCTGCAGCAAAATTCACCAGCATTTTAGTATGTGTGGTTTTTTTTAATCAAAAAAAAAGTTGTATGCAATTTTGACTAACAGTGCACATTTTTTGCAAGCAATTTTCCATAACTTCATGCATTTTTTGGCATGTTTTCACAAATATATGCATTTTTATTCACCTTTTCCCACAGCGCATGCATTTTTGTACTCATGGTTTGTGATTTAGGCAGTTTTTCCATGAAACGTGGGCAAGCTAATTAGGGCTCTTGAGTTTGTAGTGGAAGATGAAGAAGAGTTTTCAGAAAGGGGGCACATGTAAATAATCAGCTCCTCTCATGGTTTGATTGTTTCTCCGTTCCCACAATTTGAATAATGGTTGAGCAAAATCTGGGTTTTTTGATCCTTGCCAGAAAGAGCAACAGGACTAATATTATTTGGGATTCCTCAGTTGTAGCAGTTGTAGTGCTACAATAAACTAGATGATGATTAATCTGCCCTTCTCTCTAAGGCCCCAGAGTGAATTAGAACACAAAGTTAAAAACAATTTTAGGCTTACAATCACAGAAATGCAGTGGGCCCTAACAATATATAGGCAGTGACCATTTTGTGCGCGTCCAACTGACGTGCAACTGCCATAGCTGTCAACGTTTTCCCTTTTTAAAGGGAAATTCCCTTATTCCGAATAGGATTCTTCACAAGAAAAGGGAAAAGTTGACAGCTATGGCAAATGCTGGCACATACGGTGCTTTTGGCCCTGGAAGGGGGCATGGGCGGAATGAGCTTTCGCATGACCACTGACACACACAGTGACCCAGAATGCAACCTTCCATGTAAACAGGGAGTTGCCTGTACAACTCAGCTGTCAAATGCCAGGTTCAAGGGGCGCCTTAAGAGAATGTTCAGTGAGAGAACCTAAGCTGATGCATTTTGCCCTCTCAAAACCAAACAAAAACAACAACAACAACCTTTTCATGTAGAATATGGCATGCACGAGTCTATTGATTATGCAGACCCCTTTGATTTTTTTCCTCTTCCTTTATACTTATGGTTTGGATTATAAGGGTGAATTTACAGGAGGCTGGTGCACAGGAAGAGGATTTGGCAATTTAGGGGGAAATTCAACATAGCACTAAGAAGCACTAACATAGCACTAAGAAGAGCACAAGCATTTCTGCTCTCTCCTTCCGCTGTGTGCTGATCTGGGAGTTCTTCTGACACCCTCTCCCCCCATGCCAGTTTGGGGTGTGTGTGGAGGAAGAGATGGGATGAAAGCCCCATTGTACTACTGGAAGGCTTCTGCTGGCAGAGCTCATTAAATCTTGCCTCTGGTGCATAGGGAATGGGCATGCTTCACAGTATTGCCCCTCTCAGTTTTATTAGCAGCAAATCTGCCAATTTATGCTTCCACAAAGATTAGTAAGGCATATGTTCCTCCAATGCCTGTTTTCCCTGGCTTTAGTGTCTCGGCAAGATCTTTAGCCAAAGTGGCTGCTTGGTTTTCCTCAGTCATATGGTTGTGTGCTTAGTTTCTTTTTGCTGCTGTACTGGGTTTTCGATAGGTTGGTCTTAATTGTAGTTGTCTCCTTGGTGGTTTTTAAATTTTGTTTTTCAGTGTTATATTGTGCAAACTGCTCTGGAATTTATTTTTATTGTTTATGAACTACAGTACAGTACATACCTTAAATAAACAAACAGAGACATAATCCTATCAATGAGGGCATAGGGAGTTACCCCAGTGCATACTGTATATAAGGGTGTAGGCCAAGGTCAGCTCCACTCCCTCTTTCTCTAAGTGAAAGATCTTCTCTTCAGAAGTAGAGGAAGTGGGAAACAGCAGGCCAATTAATGACTAATCAAGTTTTAATTCAGCAATTTCCAAATTACATCTTGAGATAAGTTCTTAATTTAAACTACTTTGAGAGAACTTGATTTCAACAATCAGGATTATGTAAATAATCAGGAAGTTTGGAAAATTCTTCTCACCTCTCTCTATTTTGACTAATGCTACGATATTATTATTTTTTTACCCTTGCCTCGCAGGAATCTTGACTTGCAGTCAAAATTAATCATCGCAGTAGATGTTGCCAAAGGTATGGAGTACCTTCACAATCTCACCCAACCAATTATACATCGTGACTTGAACAGGTACAGTTCTTACTTTCTTTTGCCTCTCGATATATTGCTCTTCATATTGTTCCAAAATAAATGCAGGAAGGCACCTGCTCTACAATTGCGAATGGCTGAAATGAGATCGCTGAACTGAAGATTGAAGTATTTTCAGAACTGAACCCATATTGCCTCTTCAGAGCATCTGTCTAGTCCATTTTCAAACAACTGGGTAGTGGATTAATCAGATTTGAAGCTGAAATGAAACTGCACATTCTGTAAATGTCCAGAAAAATAACAGTCACAATTTGCCATCCACAATGCAAAGCTTCACCTTAAGGGAAAATGAGGACCATGACACTGGCTTCAAGCAATGAGCATATTTCACTTCTGAGGATGCCTTCTTGAAGCAATAGTTCCAAAATGAGAGACTCTGCATCTGGCTGTTAGGAGTGTCAATTCTCACAGCCAGGACCTCTGAATAAGAAAGTTCATGGGGAAGTCCTGAGGCAGGAGAAGCACCTTCCTTCAGTGAAATTACCAGTGGGGCAGAAAGTAATTTAATAGTACATTACCCAATCTCTCAATGCATGTGACTGAAAAAGAAGAGAGAGAAAAGATGTACATGGGAATAGAAGCAGGCCAGAACAAGCTCAGCCTTGAATGGCAGTGTCAATGCTAACCTGTTAGAAGGTGAGAAGCAGAGAGGCTGGAAGTTTGGTTTCAAACCATGCAGGCAAAAATGGGTCAGCTGATGTCATTGTGATTGACAGGCAGGTTACCATGTGCCATCTGTGATTGACAGGAGGGCAGCCTGTCAAAATTGGCACATGGGGTGATGGGGAAGATAAGAACTTGACATGCCAGCCAGACCCGTTCTCTACCCTCACTGTAGAGCAAAGGAAAGTCCCAACTTTCTATAAATCATATATAGTGGTACCTCAGGTTACATATGCTTCAGGTTACATACGCGTCAGGTTACAGACTCCGCTAACCCAGAAATAGTACCTTGGGTTAAGAACTTTGCTTCAGGATGAGAACAGAAATCATGCTCCGGCGGCGTGGCAGCAACAGGAGGCCCCATTAGCTAAAGTGGTGCTTCAGGTTAAGAACAGTTTCAGCTTAAGAACGGACCTCCGGAATGAATTAAGTACTTAACCTGAGGTACCACTGTAATCATCTATAATCATCAGCTGTCCTTTAAAGCTTCCTAAAGCCTGCCCAAACTCCTTATTGTTTTGGGGAGAGGTGTGGAGGGGGAGGCAGTCTGTTTGCTGCTAAGCACCTTTACAGATTCCTGTAAGTGTCCACCATCCTAAGCTCTTGGAAGAGTCTGAGCTGGCTCTGACCATTGTAATGGGGAGATATGGTAGCCCACTGACTGTAAGTACATTACCTAGTCTTCACAGATCTTAAAGCCACTTGCGGGTGTTTATTTTTTATTTTTTCCATGAGTTTCATTGTAATAATTAATACCTAATTTGAAAGACATCAACTGTCTGTCATGCTTGAGATAATTTTGGAAGTAATTAATTCATCCTGATTTATTAACTCAGTGGGAGTGCAGGTGATCATCATTAGAACAGCCCTCAACCTGCTTGGGTTATTTGATTTCATTATAGACATTTACTGAAATAAAACCAAAAGGTATTGTTTTCAAGGAAACTTTGGTTTTGTTTCTTGTATTCCGAGGATATGATTTCTACAGGCTTCCTTAAAAACAAATCCAAACTTCTTTTTTGCTTTAAGAAATACCACTGCTCTGAAATACTGTTCTTGCAGTAATTTCTTTAGAATCAGCTGAACAAATGGAATAAAAAGGGTAGCACGCTTTGCACAGTTAGTACGCATAAGAAAATATGCTTTTCTTGAAATGTAAGCCATTGAACATAGCAAGAATTACTCGTAGCGAGAACACATAGCGAGAATACATGCATGTGCTGCACAAGTGCTAATGATGCTGATGATAATGATATCAGTAATCCTTTGCTGACAAAATTATAGTCAGGGTGGTATAGTGGTTAAAGTGCCAGACTAGGACCTGGGAGACCTGGGCAGTACAAATCCACACTTGACCATGAATTTCACAGGGTGACCTTGGGCCAGGCACTGCCTCTCAGCCTAATCTCACAGGATTATTGTGAGAATTAAATGAAGGAAGGGAGAGAAGAACCATGTACTTCACCTGGGGCTCCTTAGAGGAAAAGGTGAGGCAACAAACAAACAAACAAACGTTTTAAGGGACAGTGATTTTACAATTCAGCCGAATATTGTTTTTAGGCAGGTTCAGAATTTCTAGTTCCCAAACATGGTTCCTGCATTGGTTCCTACATTTGCAAGGGTTCTCCGATCTAAGCGTATGAATGTCAAGATTTGCACACATAGATGCATAACATAAGCACATGGTGCTTACAGGGATGCTAACGTAAGCCTTCTGAAAACGTGAGCTTCAGCTTCAAACTTGACTAATGGCTGGTACAGCTGGAGCAGGATCAGTGTCAGGAGACCCAAATCTGCTTTCCCAACTACTGCCTTTTGTACTAATTACAGTTCATTAATCAAATGAGGTGGAAAGCCTGTCATTAAGCTTTTGAATAACCATTTCTGAACAATTCAGGACTAGGATTCCTGCACCTGACCAGCAGTGGAAGTAGGAATTGCGTTAAGTGTGTGTTGCTTGTGTAAAATCCTGGGAGATGCTGTCCACATAAGACTGAACATAGCCGCATTTATATTTGATTGCTATATTTGTACATTTTGTTAAGTGTAAAAACTGGAAGCCTTCAACTCTTGTGCAGAAAAACGGCAAACTGCAAAATGCACCACTAGCCTGATGTTCCCAACTCCATTTCTCTTGTCTAGAAGGAAATTGTGAGTAAACATGTTGCAAATCAAACTTCTACGGGTCCTGCTAATCAGTTCTCACCTCACACACTAATTTTAAAAGGTGGCATTGGAAAGAAGGAACATGTGTTACAAAAACAAGAATATCTGATGCCTATCTTTCTACATACTTCTCTCCCCAAGAAGCACCCTCTCTGGTTTCCCAGAAGTCTTGGAGGCCTGATGGTGTTCAACATTTCTGGCAATGCAATCCACCTGTAAGGTGCTGGATCTGACTTCCAGCAAGTTCTGGCTGGAAAAAAGCCCTGCCTAAAACTGTTTAAAATGTTTTTTCTCCAACTAGATGCAAAATACATTCTAATTTCTCACTGCACTCATTTCCTGTCTTTAGGTATTTATATCCTGATTAGCGGGCTAATTCATACTTTACCTTTTGAGTCCAGATGCAAAAAAGTAGATTCATTATGAACTGGTGCCAACAGTTTTGAATGGCACATGAACATTTAAAATGACAGGCATCATGCAGTAAACATGGCACCAGAAACACAGTCCTTTTGCAGCCCCCCCCCCCCATTTTGTGTTTAAACCTACTTCTTTAAGCATCCAAGTTACATTCACAACCCACCAGTGGCGTAGCGTGGGTTGTCAGCACCTGGGGCAAGGCAAGTAATTTGACCCCCTAACCTGTGGATTTGCGCCCCCTAACCCGTGGATTTGCGCCCCCTAACCCTAACCCCCAGATGTTGCGCCCGGTGCGGCCGGCCCCCCCTGCACCCCCCACGCTACGCCACTGCAACCCACAGCACCATCCATGTATTCTTATATTTAGTACCCATGCTCAAAAATCAGTGGGTGCATGTCTTTCTTTCAGTCTTTGGGGTGTGGGAATCAGGGATCTTTTACATCATTTACTATCAGCCAAAAAATTTTCACTTCTGCATATTTTGCCTATAGAAGCAGTTTGCCTGACCTATGTCTCCTTTCTCCAGCACCTGTTCTTCACTCTCCAATTGTGTAGCCTCTCTGACTTTCACCTCCTGGCTTTTAAAGGCTCCCCCAGACCATTCTTCTAAGTCAGTTTATAGCCTCTCCCTTTCCAAGTGCCCACTCATCAGTATTCAGCCCCCCCCCTCAGTGTCCAGCCAGTCCCTGACAGTGCTCTATATACTTACACCCAAGGTAAGAACCAATTCCAATTTGTCATTCTGCTGTTAAAACATGAAAGCTAATGAATACTGCTCATCACTACAGTGGTACCTCGGGTTACATACGCTTCAGGTTACAGACTCCGCTAACCCAGAAATAGTACCTCTGGTTAAGAACTTTGCTTCAGCATGAGAATAGAAATCGTGCTCCCGCAGCACAGCGGCAGCGGGAGGCCCCATTAGCTAAAGTGGTGTTTCAGGTTAAGAACAGTTTCAGGTTAAGAACGGACCTCCGGAACGAATTAAGTTCTTAACCCGAGGTACCACTGTATCAACTACCGAGAAAACTGTATGCTAGTCAAAAGAATTTGGGATAATTAAAACACCTTAACTAAAAGACAGACATTGCAGCATATCACTCTTATTTTAACTCATAAACACTGAGAGTGTCAGGACCTAGCCTTCTAAGCGACTAAGCCTCATTTATAGGTCTAACAATCAGTGAAGGTTTGTAAGGGCTGGCTTGGTGATATAGATAAAAGAGTCAATGGAAGCTCTGTGATAATGGGGATGGATGTCCGCAACTTGTCTTTGTTATATATATATATATATATATATATATATATATATATATATATATATATAATCCCCTCATGAAACCTTAAAATAGCAGTTGCCTTTCATTAAATCTATAGCATAGTAAGGTTAGAAGAATCTTTCCCTGACCCCATTTCTTTGGAGAAGAAAAACACATTTAATAGGCATTGCCTGTCTGTTGCCCTGAAAGGCAGAGTATATGGCAGGCCTGAAGAACTACTGGATTTTCTAAAGGACAAGATTGATTACATGCGTCTCCTAATTCTTTTTTCTTTTTCTATTTCCCCCCCTTCTTTCTACTGTTTTCATAGAAATAATGGAAAAGGGTATTCTTGGCCACAGTCTTGAGATGGAGATGGCCTTAAGAGCAGGCAATTTAGTACTGAATCTGATGAACTCTTTATTAACCTTGTCTGGATTCTGCTGATTTTTCCCCCCTCTTGTATTTCCTGAATGTGAGGCTTAAAGGGCTACATTTCTCCCACACTTACCCACCCAAGCTTTAAGTGTCATTGAAACAACAATGGTCCAGGAGAGTTTTCTTATTTGTTCTGCTTCTATTGGCTATGGTAGATTCTTTTGTCCCTTGATATCTGTGTACGTAAATATAGACAGATAGATGGACAGATCGATAGACAGACAGACAGATATAGACAAATCATGCAGTGCAGGTGAAATATCTTGGATTGACAGGAATATCTTTAAAGAGCAAACTCTTCTGTTTCTTTGGGGAAATTGACAAGGCAGGTTTCCAAACGTTCTCTCGTCAAAGTAGGTTCAGGAAGGCTGACCATGTTTAGGAGTTGAGAAGGAAGTTCTGTTTCTGGGCCTGATGGAGCCTTGGCCTCTGCAAAATCCAGCAAAGTATTGCTTGGGGCATCCAATTATAATACCTTTGCTCACTGTGTATCTGACCAGAAAGAGTGCTTTGAGATACACCATGCCATATGATTCTAGAACCAAAGAAGGAAACAATCATTGAGTTTACCCTGCTGTTATTCCCAAAGGAGAAATCTATATCAAGCAAAGGCTATGTAAGACATGCTTTTAAAAAACCCTCTCACAATGAATAAGCTGTCTTCCTCTCCTCTACCCCTTTATTTCTGGAGCAGGAACCTGCCAGAAAGTTACCACATGGGGACACCAGCTAAAAGCTCTAATGATCTGAAGATATGGCTTCACAGACCTTACGTTGCTGACCCTGGATTATTTTTAGTTTTTAATATTCTGGAGGACCTATGGGTACCTCTATTTGATTAACATTTCCACTTGACAACTGAGTGCAGGTATCTCAAAATAATTCTGCTTGTCATACTCAAACCATTTAAACATTTTGATGAAAAATAGATGGGAGAGCTGAAATCAGATTCACTGGGAATGGAAAGAATCATGGCAACATCTCATGTGCCCATTAAACTTTTACGATTTAATTTATCATTCTCTGGGTTTGCTTTTATGTGAAGTTGAAAATCTTGAAGGCACTGATTTGTGGAAGTCCTGGTTCGGAGAGTTTAAATTTTATCTGTCTGCAAAAATAAAATATATAAAGAAATGGTGTTCCCCACTTGACTGTTCTTTCTTGTAGCCTCAGTTGTAATATGTGTAATGTTATGCTGTTTTGTAGAGACCATCAATATTCCTTTCACTTTCCCTTTATCATGTATCCTGTTGCCAACTCGTTCATTTCTTTCTTTTCAAATACTTTTTTCTCCCCTCTAAATCTACTTGGCTCAGACAACATTCTTGATAAATTCCATATGAGAATTGATGTGTCTACATTCATACTCTTTTATGTTATAATTTGCTGCGCCTTTCACACTCCATATGCTTGGAACACACTATATAGTAAGGTGATGAATAAACCTCTTCAAGTACCTTGATCTCCACAGTGTCATGATGTGGCTGAAAAGTGTAGCATCACTTTCACAGTCTCTCGCTGCAATTCTGCTTTGCTTCCCAGAATCCTCTTAGCTTTAAGAAAATATTTCTGAAATATTTGGCTTTTAAAAATGTTTTAAACATATTTGGAACACAGAATATCAACAAGTGAAGCTTTTCCCTTAATTATATTTCCCTACCAGAAAAAAACTTAAACTGTTTAATTTGTGCCAGCCCCACAAGGTGTCATTTGCTTTGCTGCAAGCTGCTCCTGTTGAGAGAGCAAATTACTTCAGCAAGGAAGATGCAGGAAATACCTTGCTTTCCTTCTTTCTGATTGTTTATAAGCCATGAATAAGTGACTAATCATTCATAGCAACAGCAGCACTTCTGTATCTGCCCAATAAGCCTTAGAATATTGTGTCTGTGTTTTGTTTTCTAACTTTCTTCATAGATGTCTGATTGACTTACTTTTTAAAGAAAAAGAGAGAGAGAGAACTACAGTAAGAGTCTGGGCTTCCTGTTGTGGGGTGGAAAGAGGGAATGAATATGAAGACGAGCTAGAAATCATTCAAAGTTTTATCTCTGTATGAAGTTCATTCATGCAGCAATCATGGAATCTGATTTCAGGTGTAGTTCACAGATTTTTGCACTACTTAATGAACTTTGTTCAATTGAACTAGTTCATCCTAAGCCCTGGAGCACTATATATATTTTTTAACCTGGATCTGTTATCACCACTGCAGGAACTGATTTCAAAAGTACTTTCCAGGATTACTTATCATGGGTGAATTTATTTCTAAACATTTGTGCACTTCATTTAAATGAAAGTTGTTAAAACAGTAGCAAAAGATTGGATTTATACCGCTTTTTTATATAGGTCATTTTAAAACCAGAGAAGCAAGTCTACCTATTAACTGCAAGAATACTTCCGAATACATCTCTGGGTATATTATTCTAGGTCTGTAAAGCCAGGTCTATATCTTATGAGCCAATACAGGGTTATCATTGAAAAAAAACAGCCCTGTGGCTCCTTCTTTAGTAATACAAAACACGTGATAGGATGTCCTCAGACTGTTTTCCTGCTGCTCATAAACAGAACCTAGTGCAAGGGACAGGGAAACCTGCAGCCTAACATCATATCACTCATTTTGCATTTCCAAATTTTATTGGATGATAGAGAAATAAGTGACTCAGGGCTACTGATTTTGATAATGGCCACATGGCAGCTACAATATACTGTTCTGGCTGCCTGCTTTCTCTTTCTGAGTTCCTTCATTGAGCCAGTTGGTAGATGAACCATAACAAAGCTTAGAGAAAGGAAATGGAAGTACATAGCATTGTCTGGCTGTAAGAAATTCCCCAGTCCCCCACAGGAACTACAAAGCCAAAACCCAGAGCAAGGAAAAGAATAACATGTTTTTGCAAAGTTGTGGTATTGCAGAGTCTAGACCTTCACTTTTATTCCCTGAAATCTGCAGTCATTAAAAAAAAAAAAAAAAAGATTCTTGCAGTGACAATAACAGATTTAGAGAAACAATTATACTTATTCTAACTTGCTTAAACCACAGGAGTGTGATTGCATGACTACCTACCTTGAAACAACAGTTGGCGAACCAAGCTTTATAGAGTGCTGGGAGGAGATTTGTGATGAAATCTGAGAAATACTTCAGTGAGGGATGGTGCTCCTTATGCATCGAGTAATATACAATAAAGGGGTGACACATGAGGATTGGTGGGGGAAACAGGAGCACAAAATCCCCAGTCAACAAAGCTGACAGGTTCCTTACAACAGTAAGCAGTGGGGCTTACTGCAGCAGTGATGCTGTCATTGAGGTCAAGAAGTTCATTCCAAATCCCACTTCCAGTCACTCATTCCTTTCTCCAGAAGTACTCAGTGTTTATGCTGAAATTTGTCCAACCTCTTCTTTCCCTTCAAAGTCTTTATTTTTGAAGAAAGTTGTATATTGCTCCACTCAACCACGGTTCCATTTGTGTTATCCGAACGTTAAGGAAAGCATTATTCACAGTGTGGGCATTTCTCAAATCCCCCCCCCCTTATTTTCTCTGTCTTATAGTAGTTTAAAATGGGCCTGCCTCTAACTCTTAATAGATGACAAATAATGGTTCACAAGAACACTCGCAGTGCAATTGCATTTCACAGACGCTCACATTGACACACTACCCTGGGCAAGTTAAAATACGTTGCTGTTTGACTTTCATTCCATCCCTCCAAACTCAGCTTTAAATCACTGCCAATAAGAAAGATCTTTCAGGGCAAACTGGACCTTGGGATTATATTTTCATAGGCAGTAAATAGCATTTAGACTCCTATCTTTCATAAATAGCCAATGAAACAAGGTGCCCAAGATTCAGCTAAAAATGCATTTATTTCCCAGACATGGGTGACGCTGTGGGTTAAACCGCAGAACCTAGGACTTGCCGATCAGAAGGTTGGCGGTTTGAATCCCCATGACGGGGTGAGCTCCCGTTGCTTGGTCCCTGCTCCTGCCAACCCAGCAGTTCGAAAGCACGTCAAAGTGCAAGTAGATAAATAGGTACCGCTCTGGCAGGAAGGTAAACGATGTTTCCGTGCGCTGCCCTAGTTTGCCAAGTTAGCGGCTTAGTCATGCTGGCCATGTGACCAGGAAGCTGTATGCCAGCTCCCTCAGCTAATAAAGCAAGATGAGTGTCACAACCCCAGAGTCGGCCACAACCGGATCTAATGGTCAGGGGTCCCTTTACCTTTACCTTAAGTGCTAATACAGACCCTCCAACTGTCTCTATTTTCCAGGGACAGTCACAGATTTACAGAAGCAATCCCAGTTTCTGATTTGAACCCAGAATGTCCCATTTTTCCTTAGAACATCTCTATTTTCATTGGAGAAATGTTGGGGGGTGGTAATGAATTATCTGACCCCTGAGCCATCTGAAGGCAATCCTGTATAGGAAAGGGATTTTTTTTAAAATGTTTTATTATGTTTTTATACATTTTGGAAGCTGCCCAGAGTGGCTGGGTCAATCCATTAAGATGTGTGGGGTATAAATGGTAAAATTATCATTATGGAATGGGACGTCTGTATTTTCATTGGAGGGTATGTGTCAGGGAAAAGGCGGATGGATTACAGAGAGCCCCCAGAGATTGTGGGAAGCAGCACTTCCTCAGTGGAGGAAGGAAGCCACGCCTCTAGTGGGGAGAAGATGCAGGGCTCGGAGGATGCAAGGCAGTGCCAAGACACCTTGCAATGGTGGGGAGGAGGGAGGTCCCCCTTTACCCAAGCCCTCTTTGCGCAGTAGGCTTTCGCGCAGAGAGGGGAGGCGCAGACTGGGGGGTCAAGAAACTACTCTGCTGGGGAAGATTTAAGGACCACCCACTCTCAGATTCTGCCAGCGAATGAGCAAGACATGGAATAGAGGCGCTCTGCATTGTAAAGGTTTTTTTTAGCACCAATAAGAAAGCTTTAGAACAGACGAGTGAGGCATCTTGCCTGATTGCTCTCAAGCAACCACCCGATACCCTTAACAGTATGCTAATGAAGCACATGCAAATAAATTAATTAGGAAGGGAGGCTGAATAAGAGGGACCCAGTGCTATACCAGAGTGGCAACCATGTTGGTCAGTAAGCCTAATCTGCATGTTAATTGAATGATGTAATGGTTGTGCTGAACCTGTGCCTGGTATTGGCGACAGTATGAGGGTCAATAAGCTGAAACTCAGTTCAGATAAGTGGAAGTTAATAAGTGCTGTCTGGAGAGGTGGAGCTTAACCAGGTCTGAATGTGGTGCTTTTGGATCCAGCTTTCTCCCTGGAGGCCTAGATGGCATGGGAGGCTTGAAGAGCCTTCTTCCAGCTGTGGCTGATACATCAACTGCAGCCCTTTCTGGATAGAGAGCACCTGATCACAGTTATTCATGCACTGGTAACCTTTCGACTTGACTACTGCAATGTGTTACATGTGTGGCTTCCCTTGAAGATTGTTTTGAAGCTCCAGCTAGTGTATAGTGGTACCTCTGGATACAAACCGCCCCCTTTGTGAATGGTACGCACATGGCAAACCCAGAAGTAAAGGAAAGGTTTCCGCTGCCCGCGCCTGCGCAGAACATTGCACCTCTGGGTACGAATGTTTCGGGGTAAAAACGGACCCCAAGAACGAATTCAGTTCATATCCAGAGGTACCACTGTACAAACAACTGGCTGCAAGACTTTTGACTGCTTATGTCCCTGAGGTAGAACACCTGTTACTTACTCTGCCAGGTGAAGTCTTTCCATGGGGCAATATTCAATGAAATATTTGCATTAGCGTAAGGATTTGCTCCAGTGGAATGAGATTCCACCCGCACCCCGCATGTGTTCCCTCCACTGTCCCCAAATCTCTGCTGGAGGGTTGGAACCCAGAAATGATTTAGGGGCACACGGAGGGAGAAGAGGGGGATAATATTCTATTTGGCACAGAGAAATTCCGGTGCTGAAACAACTTAGCATCAAGCTGAATGTAACTCATTAGCCATTAACAACATGTTGGCCTTATTGCTGCCAGTTTTCTTCACTGAACTCTTAAATTGTTATTGTTTTTACTCTTCAGCACATGTGCAGCAATGTGATGGGTTGCTTGGGAGAATGAGGTCTGTGCATGCCTCTATCACTCAAGGGCTTCCAAACTGTACCTTGTAAGCTAATTGTATTCCAAGCTTTATATTGTAATATTCTATATTGATTTTCCACTTGAGCAATAGAAAGTCCCTGGAGAGCTTTTTAAGTTTAGTTTCCTTTAGATGGGATAGTAAGCACCCCTGACTGTAGAAAGTTCTCCCCCAGAGACTCATCTGATACCTGTTTCGTCAACCCCAGATAACTCCCTTTTTTATTTTCCCAGGTCCAAATTTGTTTTGATGCTGCTTTGAGATGTGTTATCATTGAACTGTTATACTGATAGATACATATTTTGAACACAGGAGAAGCAAGTACAAATATAGACAGATGCTGCCAGTTCCTTGCGGCTGATGTAGCAAAATAATTCATAAATTTACAGAACTTTGCTGAATTATCATATGTGTGTAGCTGTGTTTAAACTGTGTGTGAGAAATTCATGCACTGAATTTTAAAATAATTGTGTGGGGTGAGGGGTGGGGAACGATAGCAACACAGACAAGCTCGTTCAAACGAAAGTTGCATTTTGTATATGACTTGGATAAGATGCCCTCTCCTCAAGTAAGCAGAAATAGTTGGTGTTTTGAATTTGAAAGCATCTGTGAGGTGCATGCTGATCACACATAGGAGTGTTCTTGTGTCCAAGTTCTGACCGCTGCATCGAAAAGATGCTGCTGTGGAACACTGAAAATATGATTGTTGTCAACAGCTTGGTGCTAAAAACTGCTGCGCCCTGATGTTGACTTCCCTGAAAGCTACAAGCAAATTCACCACTTCCTAAGCTGACATTCTTAATGGGAAAGGAAAGGCGGGCTCTTGAGATGTCTAACATATCCCGTGAGACTGCAAATCTTGCTTGTGGCTGGTGCAGTTCAGCCTTTCCTTGCAATTATAATCCTCTTTGACTTATTAAGCACCAGCAGAGAGCTCATAGCTCATCCTCTGTCAGATGCACATGGGAAGTCTAGGATGGTAATTCAGCAGAAAGCTCAAAAGGGTTTCCAAGGTAGTTACAGAGGCTGGGATCCAAACAGCAGAAAGTGCTTCTACTTGCAGAAGGGAAGAGCTTGCCGATTTTGATTTTTAACTGCAACTCTCTGAGGCACGTGGAATTCCCATTTTGCAAGGGGGTCCCCTTGTTCAGAAGTGAATGGAGTTAGGAAGCACAAGAGCTTTCAGAGAGAACAGGAAACGCCTTGGTGCATGCACAGAACATGATGTGTAACCCTTTGGATCCTGCATAGGGGCCAGCAACATGAGAAAGATGATTTCCCTAATCTGGGTGCAGATAAGTGGTGGTCTGTAATGTTTATGGTTCTGCTGTCCAGTGCCAGAAATTCACTATGTGGATTCACTATGTGGATTTGTCCATCTTGTAAAGTTTGGTTTTGTTACAAACAGGAATAGCTGAATCCATCCATTTCAGTTACTTGGTCCCCCCCCCCCCGCACTGTTCATTTCTTCACATTTCTACATCAATTTGTGTTGGGGGGGGATTTAAATTTATCCATGAATATTCGGCAGCATTTCAGTGTGACTTTCTCCTATTATAAACATTTTTTGCAACGAATTTTTCCCTAATGCATTTTTGTATCTTATTTTTAGCAATATATGCATTTTTGTGCATACTTATTCTAGTACAGTGGTGCCTCGCAAGACGAAAAGAATCCGTTCCGCGAGTCTCTTCGTCTAGCGGTTTTTTCGTCTTGCGAAGCAACCCCATTAGCGGATTAGCGGATTAGCGCTATTAGCGATTTAGCGGCTATTAAAGGTTTAAGGGATTAGCGGATTAGCTGCTAAAAGGCTATTAGCAGCTGAGTGCCTTAGAAAAAGGGGGTGGGGAGTGAAAAAAAATCGCAGGAACTCGCAAGACATTTTCGTCTTGCGAAGCAAGCCCATAGGAATTTCGTTCTGCGAAGCACCTCCAAAATGGAAAACGCTTTCGTCTAGCGGGTTTTCCGTCTTGCGAGGCATTCGTCTTGCGGGGCACCACTGTATATACATTCCTTTACACAATACTTGGCTGATAAACTACATCTAAAATTAGGAGAACATATATAACTTTCCATTACAATATTTCAGATTTCATTAAATATAACCTTACACTCAGTCCTTGACTTCCCTTCCCCCCCTTCCATGGTTCCATTTATTTATCCATTAAGACTGCATATTCTACTTTCCCCATATATTCATATTTATCCTTCCCCCCTAGATCTTCAATGCTTTAAACTGCTGAATTTACATGAACCCTGCGAACGTTTTAGCCTGTTTAACATACCGTAGATATTCTGCAAATATATTCCACTATGAATCCAGACCTTCCAAGTGCCCCTATTTTCCAGGGATGTCCCTGATTTAGAGAAGCCATCCTGGTTTCTGATTTGATCCCAGAATGTCCCACTTTTTCTTAGGATGTCCCTATTTTCAGTGGACAAACGTTAGAGGCTGTGGAGTTATCTGACCACAAGCCGTCAAGGCAATCCTGTATAGGGAAGTTTTTTAAATGTTTAATTATGTTTTCACATATGTTGGAAGCCACCCAGAGTGGCTAGGGCAACCCAGCAAGATGTGTGGGGTATTCATAGTAAGATTATCATGATGGAATGGGATGCCCCTATTTTCATCAGATAAATGTTGGAGGGTATGTGAATGTTGTTGGTCAGAAAGTGAGGATTTAGTAGGTTTACCTTTAAATGTGAGCTGAATCAAATTTATCCCCTAACCCTCATTACAAATCAGGTGCTATCTACTCTTTAGGTAAAGGTAAAGGGACCCCGACCATTAGGTCCAGTCGTGGCCAACTCTGGGGTTGTGGCGCTCATCTCTCTTTATTGGCCGAGATGTACAGCTTCCGGGTTATGTGGCCAGCATGACTAAGCCGCTTCTGGCAAACCAGAGCAGCGCATGGAAACGCCGTTTACCTTCCCACTGGAGTGGTACCTATTTATCTACTTGCACTTTGACGTGCTTGCACTTTGACGTTTGCAGGAGCAGGGACCGAGCAACGGGAGCTCACCCCGTCGCGGGGATTCGAACTGCCGACCTTCTAATCAGCAAGTCCTAGGCTTTGTGGTTTAATTTGATCAGCAATTCCTAGGCTCTGTGGTTTAACCCACAGCACCACCCGTGTCCCTATATCTACTCTTTAAGAACATATTAAAATAACAGGAGAAGGCATCCAAATAAACTTATTCTAAACTGCTTCCCTATCCAAGGCAATAATTAGCTATAAAGTTGTTTCCGGGCCTAGGCTTCTGGAGTTCTGGTGCACTGCAACCGAGTGGTGGAGCTTCATGCAACCAGGTGGCGGAGACCAGGCAGGGGTGGGGGTGATACGCGTCCCAGGGGTGGGGCAAGTCCTAGGCTTTGTGGTTTAATTTGATCAGCAATTCCTAGGCTCTGTGGTTTAACCCACAGCACCACCCGTGTCCCTATATCTACTCTTTAAGAACATATTAAAATAACAGGAGAAGGCATCCAAATAAACTTATTCTAAACTGCTTCCCTATCCAAGGCAATAATTAGCTATAAAGTTGTTTCCGGGCCTAGGCTTCTGGAGTTCTGGTGCACTGCAACCCAGTGGTGGAGCTTCATGCAACCAGGTGGCGGAGACCAGGCGGGGGTGGGGGGTGATACGCGTCCCAGGGGTGGGGCTCACCGCCCGAAGTGGCACGGCATTTGTCCTGGGGACGGGGCACCCAGCATGGGTGGGGGGCAGCCACGATAGCACCCCACTTGGATCACGCTGCTGGGGCGGTGTGCTCCCCCCACACTCCTCTTCCTCCGCCAGTGCTGCAACCCTTTCCATACAGGTTTTTTTCCTTGTGATTTCAGCTCATCCTACTTTTTCCAATTCCCCTCTAACTCACTAGCCAATTCTATTTACCCACTTTACTTTACTCCTTTAGGTAATGATAAAACGGGATATCAAATCCAAACTCCTCCTCTTCTTCTAATCATTCTCTACTTCTCGGCAATTGAGATGGGCAGCAGAGCTCAGTTTAAGTTTCTCTTTTCCATAATTTCTTTAGTACACACACACACACACACACACACACACACACACAAACCCTCTTAGTCTTTAGGTCTCATTTCCTCCTAAGGTGTCACATTCCAGGGCTAAATTTCAAGCCTTCTTTGAAGTACAAAAAACAAACAAACACAAAACCCAACTATTTCACAAGAAGAAACATACCATAAATTGAATGGGACAATTTTGTGTCTTCATGCCCGGCAAGCAAAACACAGCTTTCCATTCATATATTGCAGCTCACCAGGGGCTTAGTAAATCTCAAATTTCTCCTTCCTGTTTGGGTCTTTAAAAAACGAGGATGTCAAGCACCTTGCAGGCAAACAATACAGGGCTGGTTCGTGGTATTCATTTTGATGGATCTCAAGCTATGAAGGCCTATTGCAGTGCCGAACAAGAAATGGCAGACAACTCAGAAGCTGGTGGCTGGTTTCAGTGGGTCTTCTTTAATTTCATGGTGCAGGTTTTGAAATGTTATCTTCCAGTTAAATTTTCAACCCTCCTATGGAGTACAGCCTCTTAACAAAAAAAGTTTAGTATGGCTGCCCCTGTACTGTGGAATAGCGTTTCTGTCAAGATATGACAGGCCCCCACTATCTGCACTTTCTAGAAACAATTGAAGACACTCTTGTTGTGACAGGCTTTCCCAGCTGGATAAATGTGTCTCTTCTACTATGAATGTCTCCTTTCTTGGGGTTTTAGACTTCTTTTAAATGTCTCTTCTGCTATTGTGTTTTTTACTGTCGTTAATAATCTTATGTGTAATAATCTTCTCTTGAGGAAACCAGGAATGGAGAAAGGTTGCATGTAGGTAGTTGAATGACCTTGCAAAATCCAGAAGTGGACATAATACTGGAAATAAGAAAATAATAATAATGGGGGGGATAGAGAGAGAAGTAAGAATATGTACATGCCCCTCAGTAGATAGAAACTGGGGAGGGAGGTGGGATCTTCGTGGTAACCTTGATGAATGAAGAAAAAGGGGTGTCAATGAAGTGCAACTATATTTCAGAATTCCTTTTCACATGCTTTGAAATTCCTGCCACCTTTCTCTCCCTGTTAAAACTCAGGCATTCTATCAAGGGGGGTGGGGGGATGTGTCATTTAATGTATTTTTAATCTTTGTGGGAAGCCACCCAGAGTGGCTGAGGAAACCCAGCCAGATGGGCGGGGTACAAACAATAAATTATTATTATTATTATTATTATTATTATTACTATTATTATTATTGCATGTGGCTGTGCTGTCCACATGGCGACCAAATTAACAATAATATAGGAAGTTCTATATTTTTTCTATACACACTCATCACTTTAAGTGGCTAAAATAGCCATACTAAGGCTTGCTTTAGGCAGATGGCAGAAATAATTGGCTACCCTATGCATACAGACATTTCACTCACCTGCTTGAATACCGCCATCGGAAAAGCAGTGCTTAGAAACGTTCAAGGGATCAAAGACAGCTACACAGAAATGGTTTTAAACAGTTTTGAAAGCTGGATTCTTTAAACACAAAAGACTATTCTGCCCACACTTTGTGTAGCTATGTGGGAAAGTCAATATTACATGGAAAGTAATTCAAACATTGATGAAGTCAATAGGCACTTTGCTCACATAAGGCATTTGTATAGTGTAACAAGCTATTAAATCCAAGCTATTTGAGGAATGTAACTATTTGTCATCTTGCCCATCAGCCACGACGATCTGCTGCATTATTAAGTGTAAGGTATATTCTAAAGGCAGCCAAGCTGTAAATACAATGGGGGGGTGTTTGTTTTTCTTTATTTAAAGGGAGCCGCTCATTAACCCTTCACAAATGAACAGTTGCTTGTCCTCTGTGGAATCAAACAAGGAGAGATGCCATTCATGCTGTGAATATTTCCATTAAAAAATGGCATCTCGTCCAGATTAAGCCCCCAGTGTTAGAACTGGGGCAAAATGAGGCACATGACTGTCCAGGGCCCTTGGGTGCATGCCTTGCTGTGCTCGACTTCCTCTTGCTTTATTGTTAATGTTTCAAGGGAGCATGTGCAGTAGCAGCGCTCCTCCCACTCTGCACCCCCTTCTCCCTGTCTTGTTCTCCAGGAGGGATGCGGGGTCCTTCTACAGAGCTGGCACTCCGGGACATAGCTGTCAACTTTTCCCTTTTCTTGTGAGGAATCCTATTCGGAATACGGGAATTTCCCTTTAAAAAAGGGAAACGTTGACAGCTATGCTCAGGGATAGCTTTTCCAGGACAGCTAGACAATCTCTTTTGACATTATTTAAACACTTACAGAGATGGGGAAACAGTTCTTTTCCCCCGCCCCAGGATTTCTGAAAGGAATAATGAAAAAGCTATGTTTTTTCCAATCCATGGTTAGAATGTTTGCTTTATCCGGAAATTAGTTAAAGCTTTTCTTTCTTTCTTTTCTTCTTTTTTCAGAAATAAAATTCTTATGTTTTTTCCACAATTAACAACAAAAAACAAATCCCCCGTGTCTTCATTCACAAAAACATTTCAAAACCTTATCTTTGAGGTTCTTTAGACCTCATGACTTCCCTCCATTTCCTCTTCTGGTTCCTAGTATTAATAACATTCTTCTGCATTTCTGTACACATACTTCATCAATTCTTCTCCAAATTTTATTCAAATTTTGCTGGTTGCAAGTGTGTAGTCTGAGCCTGCTAATGTATCAATGTATCTCTTTCTTGAATTCTTAGCTTGATCATTTTTGGCAGTGCCACATCTTTTAAGACCTCCTCATTAAATTCTGGGATCTTTTCCTCTTCCATGATTACACAGTAGCAATATTGTCTTGAAGTAAGACATTTGCCATGATTTTCTATTGCTCCTTAAGAATAGAATCCCTCGGGTAAACACTAGGACAGTTTCCTGGTAAATTAAGAAGGCGATTCTAACCCTGCTTACCTGGGAGTGATCCTCTCTGAATTCAACAGGACTAGCTTCTGAGTAGACAAGGTTAGGCTTGTGCTGCAATTCCTTTTAAGCTAAAAACATGCTTTCATTTTACATCCTTTGCAACAATGAAAGTTTGGTCTTTTGTGGATTTTATAGCAGTCCCATTCAAGGGATAAGATGGATACTGATGAAAGTGTATTCTAAAGGAGGCCTCTCCGCCTGGTGAGAAGGAAGCTCTCTGATGTCCAAGTGGTAGATCACAGACAAGTACATATCTAAATCCCCCTCCCATTCCCCCCCCCCATATAAACCTCCTTGCTATATTTATCGGGTGTCTGTAATAAGAGTAGATAAAGTTTCAAGATAAGACCTTTCTCTTTCCTATCCAAAAGGAGCACACAATCATTTGTAACGGGCTTTGCTGCCAACTAGAGATCTGCTATCAGTTGTGATGAAGTGAAACAAGAAGCTAGTTATGGCAAAGAGGGGAATGGCTGTAACGTAGCCTTTCTGCACATGCACGTTCAAAGGAGATAAAGAAGATGTGAGATAGGATGCATCTTATGAATAAAAATGGAACAAGCATATGATAACCTTCCTGCCCATGATGCAAGTATGTTTGGCAAATGTAATGCTAAGAAAGAGGGAGAAAGAATGGATAAGTTACAGTGGATGCCTGAAAACTGGCAGGTGTTGGCATTCATATGTGAATAATTTTGCCAATATCGAAAACATCAGAGATAAATCAATATATTCTGACAGTCATTAAATTTGGATACGATGGCCAGTATTCATTTACATAGCTGGAGAAGTGTGGAAATATCTAATTTGGGGCACTCACAATGTTAATCTGGAATGGTTCTAATTTATTAAGGAGGAATTTGAGGTAGCACTAAACAGATTCCTCCATCAGCACAAGCATTTCTGCTTCCTAATGGAACAATCTGACTTGTCTTGCCCCTGTGCACTCTTCTGTGGGTTCTTGTGACCCCTGCAAGCCAACTTGAAGGGGGTAGGTGAGAGAAGAGAAAAAATCTAAGAGGAAATAATAGAATCATAGTTGGAAGGTACAGTGAGGATCATCTAGTCCAACCCCCTGCAATGCAGGAATATTGAGCTATCCCTTATGGGGATCAAACCTGCAACCTTGGCATTATCAGCACCACACTCTAACAAACTGAGCTACCCCCGTACCACTAGTGGAAATCTGTGCCCAGGCATCCACTGAAGAGAATCCTCAATTGAATCCAGGCCCAGATTATTACTATGGATGAGTACGATAATAATAATTATTATTGACTTAGATATCACTTCTTGCCAAAATAGACTTCTAAGCCATTTCCCACATATAAAAGCAAGTTTCGTGAGCATTGATATATAAACATCCATAAGTAAAATACACAATAAAACAACCTCACTAAGAACAACCCAGGAGGCTGAGGGAGGCAGATCAAATGAATGCTATGTGAACAGGTGAACCTTCAAAAGCCAATGGGATGCCATGCAGATGGGGCTTCTCATAATTCAGCTGGGAGAGACTTGCACAACACCAGTGCTATCAGTGAAAAAGTGTGCCTCTGCATTACCACAAGCCATGGCAAAACTAACCAGGTTTATTGCCCCTCATCTGGTTCACCACTGAGTCCAGGCACTGGTCTTGGTCCTTCATAGCTTCTGCTCGTTGAGACGCAATGGAGAAACAGAGCTGGGCAACAACAGCCTATTGAAGGCACCTTGCCCCCAAATTCCTAAGGACCCATGGACTCCCCCCCCCCCCCTTGTGGGTCCTTATGTTAATTTTTTTTCTTCCTGCATCTTCTCTATTAATCCAATTCTATTAAAATCCCATTACAAACACAGTCTAATGTTAAACTACAAGTGTCATTCCAGTCCTACTAATGATTTTAATTGTTTGAAATGATTTTTAAGGTAAATTATATGATTTCCCCATTCCTTATTGAGATTTTGATCTTACTGGTTTCTGATTTTTCCAGTCATTTTTGCCATCTCAGCATGATCCATCAGTTTTTTCTGCCATTCTTCTCTGGTAGGTACTATGTCTTCTTTCTATCTCTGGGCTACTAACATCTGGGCAGCAGTGGTCGCATATATAAATAGTCTCTTCTGGTCCATTGGTATTTCGGCAACTAGAATTCATAGAAGGAAAGCTTCGGGTTTTTAAAGAAAAGGTTATTTTAAACTTTTTTTTCAGTTCATTATATATCATCTCCCAGAATTCTTTCACAACTTTACAAGTCCACCACATATGATAAAAGGTGTCTTCTTTTCCTTACAGTTCCAGCATGTATTTGACCTTGTTTTTCACATTTTTGCTAATTTACTAGGTGTTAAGTACCACCGACACATCATTATCATGCAGTTTTCTTTCTAAGTATAACATGCTGTAAATGTTGAATCTCAGTTCCATAGCCTCTCCCACGCTTCAAGTTGCATATTATATCCAAAGTCCCTCGCCCAGTATATCATAACTGATTTGACTTGTTCATGCTATTCTAATATTAATTTATACATTTTAGAAAGCAATTTAGTCTTATTTTCTAACAGATGTGTCTAGATTCAGCCTAGATCTTTTTTGTGATAAGGCTCATAAGAAGAGCTGGTTGGATCCGATCTGTGGCTCATCAAGTTTGGCATCCTATTCTTATAGTGGCCACCAGTGCCGGATTTACGTATAAGCTAAACAAGCTGTAGCTTAGGGCCCCACTCTCTTGAGGGCCCCAATAAAATTTAAAGGGGAAAAAACCCTGAATGTACATTTTCAAAATATAACATAAAAAAAATAAAAAAATAAAACCTACATACAGCAACAGTGTTTTGTGTTGTGTAGGTGCCTATGATATAAGTAATGGGCCCCATCTGCTAGCCTGCTCCCTAAAATATCACTGGTTTGCTCATTTCTGTATACAGTGGTATCTTGGTTCTCAAACTTAATCCATTCCAGAAGTCTGTTCCAAAACCAAAGTGTTCCAAAACAAGGTGCGCTTTCCCATAGAAAGTAATGCAAAACGGATTAATCCGTTCCAGACTTTTAAAAACAACCCCTAAAACAGCAATTGAACATGAATTTTACTATCTAACGAGACCATTGATCCATAAAATGAAAGCCATAATCATATAAAAAATCATTTTAAGTTAGAGCTTAATAATTATTTCACTGTTAATATACTTCTTCTTAATTGTATTTCACTATTAATACAGTGGTACCTCGAGTTACAAATGCATCAGATTACAAACGCTTCAGGTTACAAACTCCGCTAACCTGGAAGAGTTATCTCAAGTTGAGAACTTTGCCCCAGGATGAGAACGGAAATCGTGTGCTGGCGGCACAGCAGCAGCAAGAGGCCCCATTAGCGAAAGCACGCCTCTAGTTAAGAACAATTTCTGGTTAAGAACGGACCTCTGGAACGAATTCAGTTCGTAACTAGAGGTACCACTGTATACTTCTTCTTAATTGTATTTCAGTTCAACAATGACTTTGATAAAATACATATTTTGTTATGTGCAAATGGCTTTAGGCACCTATTAAGTCCATAAATTACCATGTAGCATATATTCAACACAAAAAAACAGTGACAAAGGACAGCTGGACGTATAAAGGCCCCTATTACCTTCAGGAGCTTAGGGCCTCATCAAGCCTAAATCTGGCCCTGGTGGCCACACAGATGCCCATGAGAAACCCCCTCATAGGACCTGAGCATAAGAGCACTCTCCCCTCCTGTGTTTTTCAGCAACTAAAATTCGGAAGCATTCCAGGAAACGCCCTGGAAAGTATGGGATAACACTTGCTTTGAGGCAATATCATCCAACCTCCCTGCAAACAAATCAGAACAAATGCCCAAGAGCAGGTCAACTGCAAACACCCACAACCTTCAGCATAGCTGTCAATTTACAGATTTGAAAATAAGGGACCAGCAGCCTTGAAAATAAGGGACCTGCAGCCTCACCTGTCCCAGGCACTCCAGTCTTTCTGTCCTCCTGCAGTCTGGTCAAACTCATGCTCGTAGCTTCGAGAACACTGTCCAACCAACTTTGTAACCAGAGGTTCAGCTGAATAGAATCTGAATCACATGCACCACAAGGCCTATGCAGCCTCAACTTAAGATGGCTCCACGGCCTGGCTTTGCACTGCAATGTTTGCAGCAGCACGTGCAACAAAATGGCGTCCAGCATTCAAAAACCCCCTCAGCTTGCATTAACTAGCCACACACAAGGCATGCAAGCTCCACCCCCCAGTCGTTCTTAGACTTCTTATTGAGTGAGCAACACAGCCAAGCAACACAATTGGAGCCTCCCTCCTCCCTGGCCGGCAGGGAGGGAGGGAAAGGAGCTGCTTCCTTTGAAATTTAAGGGACATCATTTAAGGGACATTTAAGGGACATCTATCAATAAGGGACAGCAGCGGGACATGGCGCTGGAATAAGGGACTGTCCCTTCAAATAAGGGACACTTGACAGTTATGCTTCAGTAAGCTGAGAACCCGAAGCTTCATTGTATAATAAGTGTGGGATGTTGCTGCAGAATAGATTCCTCTTAGCCCTTGGGTCCTCCTCTACAAAAACTCCTAAATTTCGGGGCCATTTATCCTTACTCCTGGAGAGAATTAACCTCCCCCCCTCCCACTTTAAGGTTTGTGATATGCTGAGTAGCAGAGTAATTTAAGTAGCTATATAAAAATGAAATGACTACTCTATGTCAGCTTCTAACCTTTATTCCCGACAAGGTGTCAGCTCATTTGACAGAAAATTGAATCTACTGCTGTGTCTTCTGTTATTAATCTGCAAGATCTAGGAACCGCAGAATGAGTTCAAGACAGAGTAAGAACACCCTTGTGCTGTGGCCATTTTCTCTTCTCTATTTTCTGCCCTGCAGTGAAAAAGCATTATATTAAAGACAACCAACAGCACAAGTGTTAGGTTTCCCAGTACATTTAAAAGACAAGAGCACGGTTACTGATGTATGGGGCAAAGCCAGATCTTCTAAAGAGATTAATTTTTTCCCCCAGGTTCTCTAACCCCACTTACAGTATTGCTGTGCTCTTGAAATCTGCGGTGTCTTGTAAGTGATCACAGATTGTGTCTTTCTTTTGAGGGATGTAGCCAAGAGTGTCAAATAGACCGATTTCATTCAGGGCTCACTGGTATCCTGTAGGGATTAAGAGACTGTCAAACAGAAAGAGTCTTCGCTGTTTTTTTCTCTCCCCCTTTTGAAAATTAAATAATAGGGTTTTATTTTATTTTTATTTTAAAAGAAACTGCAACGGCATTCCCGAGCACCTATTGTTAGAGGTAAGCTTTCGCTTCATGAATGTGCTGACGCGCGAGAAGCGTGCGTCAGAAAATAACAAAGCTGCGGTGCTCGTGATAAAATAAAATGGTTAAAAGCATAGTATCATTATCTACCTTGGCAGTTCTCAGACCTGCTACTGTTTGCTCTGCTTCTTTACCCAGCACTTCTTAGTATTGGTAAAGTAAATATAATTTGAATTATCTCTCCAGGATGAACATGTTCAATTAAGCTCATAAAATGTAACTGAAGGATATAGCTAATCTATAGCCTTAAAAGCACAACAGAGTGCAGATGAAAAAGAAAGACAGAGATAATGTTTCAGGAGTCCAAAATGTGTCTCGCATCCCCCTCTAGTGGTCGGTCCACATCAGCAACGAGCCATCGTGCAGGGATTTCCTTTTCCTCTTTTCTCTTTTCGTTTTCCCAACTTGTTTTGCAAAGTTAATGGCCTTTATCTGGACAGGCAGCAGAAACCTCCTTGAGAAATTTCACTTGCCTTCTAGAAAACACTTTGACCTTGCCTCAGAATTCATTTCAGTGCAGGAAGGTGTGGCATTTCCCTGAAAATTCCATTTTAAATAAGTCTGGAGGCAGAAGCTGAGCACAACAGCCTTCTTCCCACCTACAGTTTCAGAGACATGTTGTTGTTGAGTCATTTAGTCGTGTCCGACTCTTCGTGACCCCATGGACCAGAGCACGCCAGGCACTTCTATCTTCCACTGCCTCCCGCAGTTTGGTCAAACTCATGCTTGTAGCTTCGAGAACACTTTCCAACCATCTCATCCTCTGTCGTCCCCTTCTCCTTGTGCCCTCCATCTTTCCCAACATCAGGGTCTTTTCTAGGGAGTCTTCTCTTCTCATGAGGTGGCCAAAGTACTGGAGTCTCAGCTTCAGGATCTGTCCTTCTAGTGAGCACTCAGGGCTGATTTCCTTAAGAATGGAGAGGTTTGATCTTCTTGCAGTCCATGGGACTCTCAAGAGTCTCCTCCAGCACCAGAATTCAAAAGCATTGATTCTTTGGCGATCAGCCTTCTTTATGGTCCAGCTCTCACTTCCATACATCACTACTGGGAACTCACTCCAAAAGTACAAGTAGTGCTTGAAGTCTCTGTCTGTCTGTCTGTCTGTCTGTCTGTCTGTCTGTCTGTCTGTCTTGCCACAACACACACACGCACACAAGCCTGGCCCAGCGTTGCCTGGGCCAACATGATGCCCTTCACATTTCTCCAGATGTTTGACTCCAGATGTGTTGGGCTCCAACTCCCATCAGCCCCAGCCAGCGTAGCCAGCAGTGAGGGATGATGGGAATAGCAGTCCAATGATACTTGGAGGCCACCCAATTGCCTACCCTCCTATAGGAGCTTGATGATGCAGTCAAAATTCACGGGTTGTTATCTTTGGGCTGTTGTCCTGGGGAAAACAATCCCTGTCAACAATTCCAAGGTAGTTTCATCCATACAGCCTTCTGCCCATCGTTTACTCGGCCTTAGAAAGAAGTCGCTAGAGCCCAACCATATTATGTTTCTCATTTTGTAGCCAATTTCCAAATGAGTCAATGGATGAATTAACACGGGTACATGTCAGGGAGTAAAGCTCTCGTCGCCGCTTTGCTACCAAGGTGTTTCCGTGCTCATGCGAGTGTCGTCAAAGTCAACGGGGGTCGCCTGAGCACGGCAGCATCCCTCAAATAAATCCAAATGAGGGTACAATACGAGGCCAAGCTGACCCTGAAACGTGCCCCTGAACATGAGTGATGTGAGGGCTGTTTTTAAGACACTGCTTTGAAGCTGTCTTTAAAAGAATCGCTAGATGAAGCAGATGGGCAAGACACCTGTCCTACCAGTCTATGATCTTTCACTGAATAGACTGCAGCTCTGCACCGTCAAGACAATATGATGAAAGGTGCCTTATAATTATAACCAGTTTTAGTTACTGGTGCGATTATGCTCCTTTCCAAGCTGCGCATGCTAATTCTTCTGGAGCTCTTACAGCCGAGCGCACCTTTTCCAAATAGGTGTTTATGTATGTGAAAGTCCGTAAGTGCTCTAAAAGGGCTTTTAGTCTTTCTGATCAAAGTCTGTTGCAGGAATTTTTATTTCATGGATCGTTGAGTCAATAGACAGTAACAGATCGGTTATGGAGCTGTTATGGTTTATTAGCTCAGCGCATGTGCTGGGCCTGTGTGATTGGAATGCATTCAAAGACATGGAAGGGGGAGGGAGAGAGATTACTCACTTAATGCAGGTGGGGGAGATTCCTCTCCATGGAGCATCAGTGGGGGGGTCATATCTCTCCCCCCCCCCTCCATTTTAGAGCCTGCAAGAGAGAAAGGAGAATATTCTGAGCAGGGGCTGTCCTTCCAAGTTTCATGTTATACCCAGTACTGGAAGTCCCTTAGGGTGCTGCTGTTAGCCTGCTTCTGATAGATAATTCAAATGATCTTTAGGTGTGTGGTCAAATGTATGTTATTTATCCAGGCTAAGGCACTTGGAGGAGAAGTCGTTGTCTGATTGATCCATTCAGGCTGCCTTCAGATAGGCATTGGTGGGAGCCCAGGTGGGTGGGGAAGCAAGGTTGAGTTCAATAGCCTTGATCCAGCAGATTTGGCAAATGTAATGGAGCAAGCTCCTCACTATGTGTGTGTGGTTGAGGCTATTCATAACTTTTCCCAGTTCCTAACATCATTTATCTTTTATGTAAAACTGACTAGGCCAGAACACAAGCACTTTCCGGTTTAGTAATGTCACTCTAAAGGAAGAAGTATTCATTTCCTCCACTCCCTTAGCATGCACCTGTGCTTTCACACACTGGGAGGAGTGAGCCTTAAGGCACAGGTCAAATAGTGTTGCTGCTTGCTGTGGTGATCGCATGATAATCACAGCAAAATGTGTGCATATGCATCATATCGGTGCATTTGTTTTCAACGTACACCATGAAGCAGTTAAAAATTTACAAACAGCAATTCAAACTAGACACACACGGGGAATACAGTTCTCAAATATATTCATCAATGTTCCTGCCCATGATGTATTAATCATGTATTAATCCTACAATAAGGAAATTGAGGTAGCACCAGCAATTTCCTTTCCCAAAGCTCTGCCAAGGAGAAAGAAAGCATCCCATTATAGCCAGTGAGTTCTGGTTCTCAGCACCATTAACACAAAACCACCATACTGACCATTTTAGAACTGCTTCGCTTCTCTTCTGCCCTAGCTTTCACATTTACTTGCTTTTGCTCATTGTACATTCTTCTTGTTGTTCTTGTTGGAAACCTGCACCGCAAAATTTGGAGAGGCAAATGTTGAAAGGTTTTGGCCTGTATGTTGTCTCAGGAAGAGAACATTAGGTAGGTTTGCATCAAAATGCAAATCAAATCAAATCCTACCCCACCCCCAGCGTGTATTCCCAGCCACTTCCATAATTTCTGGAGTACACGTGACTGCTGCATTGCTTTTCTTTACTTGTACCTTAGAGATTATTAGCATTCGGAGTTGTGTCTGGTAGCACAGGGCTGTAGGAAGCTGTCCTATTGAGTCAAACTATTGGAACATCTAACTTAATATTGTCTACACAAGCTGGCAGAAGCTCTCCAGAGTTTTAGACCAGGACATTCCCTGTCGTACCTGGAGCTTTCTGAATGCAAAGCAGATGTTCCCCAACTGAGCTATGATCCTTCCTAAACCAGCCACTTTACAATGACTTCTCTTTTTGAGATATTATTTTTCAGCAGTCTTCGCTTCACTCGTGTGTATGTGGGCTAAGTCTTCCAACCTCAAGCACTGCTGCCTCGTAGGAACAGAAGCATCTGGGCTTATAAGAAAAAGATTGGCCTTGATGGAAAATAAACTCTTAAGATCAAGTTTGACTGTTCTCTGCCTTATACTGACACCTCCCACACTCTGTGAAGACGACACTCCTGGTTTGGAGGTATCAGTGAGGGCATGACTGCTGTGAACAAAGTGCAGACAGACCTCACAGGAATCCATACTATTGGGAAAATGTGGTAGTTGATGGCCCCAAGAGGGTTAGCCAAGGGCTCAAAAGTTCTCCTACCCCTGGATTAGTGTGTATGAACACTTAAAACAATACATTTGTGCAAGGATTCTCCAAGAGAGCTGCCAGAGCTGGTCTTCTGAAGTCAGAATAAAGTTTTATGTAAATTTGTGTCTGTAAGTACAAACAAACACTAATTCTGGGCTATAGCTCCATGGAATAACGCTCTGCCTTTGGTACGCTAATGAACGGTGCTGTTTTTCTAGAAAAAAGAGGCGCCGGAACTCACCAGGAATGCCTCCCTTCTTTTCTTATAATGGCAATGGTGCCCACCTGAGAGGTGCCGGAACTGAGTTCTGGCTTTATAAAAAGAGCCTTCCCTGTCACCTATCAGAAGTTTGGGCATCACCAGGCAAAGCAATCAGATACATTTACAGCTCCTTTCACTATTGGGGAAATTTCTTTTGCTCTTGTTTTCTTGTTAACGCTTGCAAAATAATTTATTTCCTGCAATGCAGTCAAGCTCAATTGACACTCACCCACGTTGAACTAGAAGTTAAACAAAGCAAAACAAAAGGTTAGACTGCAACAGCCCAAAAAGAAAGAAAAAAGAAAAGAGGGAAGTAAAGCTGAATATCTTATTTAGCGTCTAGATATTTCATGTGCTATAAACCACAGAAATGTAGGGGCATAAGCAATAAAGGGAATATTAGCCAAACTCTTGAAAAACAAATATCTCTGATCCACTCAAATAAAGTTATATGCTATTTATTAAAAGCTGCTGTTTGCTAGAAACGTAAACTCTGGTGAACATGCCCCTCTAGACTCATTTGCAAAAGCTTGCGAGCTCAGCCGACTGCTGTGTATCTATTAGGTCTGAGCTCAGAAACAAGCAGAAACGCTGCCAAGATTTACCCTGACCTACTCCTGACCTTCCGAATTCAAATTGCTCCCTGAACTAATACCCTTGCTACCAAAACAAGATGAGGGTATACTTGACATGCGGCTCCAGTATTGTAATCACATTCCCAAGCAGGCATCTTCCGGAGTTGAGATAAAGAACAGAGTGTGAACATGCGGCCATTGAACTCTTGCCAAGTTCATATCCTGGTCTAAAGGATACAACTGCCATGTTTTCGATTCATTTAATGGCATTTTAAAAATCAATCCTGCCTTTGTGTTCACCTTCCATGAATGTTTGAGGCTGCAAGATTTTCAAACATTCTTTGCTGCATATAAATTGCATCACCTTTACATATGCATGGAAGGATCAGCCAATTTCTGGTCTGCCAGTTTCACACACGTTAATTCGTAAGTCTATTCCGCTTTCACATTTAACTGGACTTAAAAAAAAAAAAATCTGAATGGAAATTTGTATTTAAAAACACATATTTTAACACAAAATGCATATTTACAAATGTATTTTTATAGCAGCATACATATTTCTACATGTGTTTTCCCCTAATATATGCATTTGAGCAAATGTTTCATTGCATTTTTGAGCCGAAAAGCGTATTACAAAATTTGGAAAAATGCAAAATCTGAAGGTTAAGTTGCATTCCAATCCACACATTGGTCTGGGAGTTATGGAGCAGAGCAGGTCCATTTTCATCAAAACCTGAATTCCTTTCAGCATCCCTTGTAGATTAGAAAAAGTAAATCTGGTAATAACACCATGAGTAGCACTTAGTAACATATAGTTTTCCACTAAGATTCACTCCTCCCAGAGAACTATTTTCCTTTTTAGAGCATAACTGGAGCATAAAGGACCCATTTAAATAGAACTGGGAATAATCCAATCTGGTATGTGAAGCAATTTATCCGTCTCCTGGCATCCCTTGCCCAGTGCGACTCAAGTGTGATAAAAAGTTTGCATGGTTTCACTCACAAGGAGAAGGACATTCTTTTTGTTAAGTTGTGGGTGAACATATCAGACGACACAGCGATTCTTCAAACAGCTCTTGTTTATTCACAGGCCAGAACAGAACTGAACTGAAGGGTTCAGCCAGCCTGCTTATATAGAGCTCCACTAGAACACAACAGTAACCATTTTCTGTAACTATCCGATCACTGAACGTCACTTTCAATCCCTTATTTGCATATGTGGACCTGAGTGAAAACTATCTACAGTATCCCCCTGCTGGCCCAGGGTGAGAACTTCAGTACATAACACTTTTCAAAGACTGAAGCACAGACATCTGCTTTAAATATGACAACATAGATTTTAAAATAAAGATTTAAAAGAGCCTAGACACTATATGTGAAGAATCAGAATGAGCAAAATTTTCAAACTCCCAAACCATTATCTGGAGAGCAAGGTATACCTTTTCAATTGGTCTCTGTGATTGGAAGTAGCACTCACCAGGAGAAAATATCTGATATTTGGTTTCGGAGAGAAAAGTGCAGACAAAAAAAGGACTGAGCTCTTACCTGTCCATTCTGTGCTTTTGAATCTTCCTTCATTCTGTGGGGGTTTGGTGCAACCAAAGTTGGATTGCGCCACATTATTACTGGTTTCAGAATTCATGAAAGCATATTACCTAGCATATGGTGAGAATAGATGAATGTGTGAACTGACTCTATTGAAAATTATGAGGTTCAGCTGTTGTTGTATTTGATTCAGTCTCTCAGTTGTATTTGATTTGTGATGAGTCAGTCATGCAAGCAAGAAATATACCATTTGATGTTGTAGTCACTGAGTGATGAAAATGCATGTGTGAATCATCTCTATTATTATGGTAGGAGATGTATAGAATGGTGCTGGGTTCGAGGCATTATGGATGGTGCAAACTGGCATTCAGAGTGACTGCCACTGCTAATAGTGAGTCCCACTTCCAAGAAACTAATTGAGATTTTTTTCACCCCATTGGAGAAATTGAGTGAAATCAGCCCCAAATTTCTCTGTCCACAATTTCAATAGCCACACAACTGTGTTTTCTTCCACTTTCTGAGCATGATCTTCCCAGAGTTTAAATTGCCACATTATTATTATTATTATTATTATTATTATTATTATTATTATTATTATTATTTTATTTACCACAAATCAAAATAGAGCCAGTGATGAACAATGAACTCCAAAGATTCTCAACAAAATTCAGGAATACTAGCTATGATCTGAAAACAAAGCCCTTACTTTTTTGGCTCTAAGTAACTTCAGTTCTGGTAACTTAACATGCATTGCAGGAGGTAGGTGGTGTGTTTGTGTGTGTGTTGCTCACTTCGTCTTCTATGGTAATGAGATAGGAAAAAAACAGGTAAAATATAATTGTGGGCTTTCTGTTTTCTCATTATAAAATAATATCAACTTACACTCCAGAATGTGCATTTTGGTATAGTTCACTTGGTTATTTTGGGCTGTCATTTGCTTCTGAATGTGATAATACTCATGAGATTTTCTATTGTGAAGTTCAAAGTCAAACTCATTAAAATCCATATTTAGTTTATTTAAATCAGCATATTCATAACCAGCTATATTTGCATAAAAAGGTAAAAGGACCCCTGACCATTAGGTCCAGTCGAGGCTGACTCTGGGGTTGCGGCGCTCATCTCACTTTATTGGCCGAGGGAGCCGACGCACAGCTTCTGGGTCATGTGGCCAGCATGACTAAGCCGTTTCTGGCGAACCAGAGCAGTGCACGGAAACGCCGTATACCTTCCTGCCAGAGTGGTACCTATTTATCTACTTGCACTTTGATGTGCTTTCGAACGGCTAGGTTGGCAGGAGCAGGGACCGAGTAATGGGAGCTCACCCCGTAGCAGGGATACAAACCGCCGACCTTCTGATCGGCAAGTCCTAGGCTCTGTGGTTTAACCCACAGCACCACCTGTGTCTGCATAGCTTCATATATTTTGGGAACTGTGATGCTCACCATCTTGATGTTTATAGAAAACTCTGAGATACAACTAAAGAAAAAAGTTTCATATTGGAACCATGTTTGTTTAAGTATAGTATTCTGGGAGGAAAAAATACCAAGTGTCACTTTTACATTTATAGATAAATTCCCCACCACCACCACATCTGTAAACCTTTATAGCACAGATAGGAACTCCCATCAGCTTCTGCCAGCACAGAAAATGGTCAAGGTTGATGGGCGCTGTAGTCCAATAGCATCTTGCAGGGCTCCAGTTTCCTCATCTTGGCTTTATAACTCATCTAGATGTTTCAAAGACATCCCAGAAGCCTTTGCTGACCACAGCTAAGAGTTTAAACTGCTGCACTATGTATCTGAGTTTACTTAGCTATGAATGGGCTATCTTACTTTTGGTTTATTAATGAATCTTCTGTGCAGTGAAGAATGAAAAATGTCTGAGGCATATTAGCAGCAGCATAGGTTGATCCCATCATTCAGCACACTTGTCTCCAAAGAAGTGAGTTAAAGGGTCTGCTGCTGCTCTGTGTCATCATAGCAGGTAGGGTATTAATGGTGCCCAAGACTACACTGACCAAATGCTGTTCTAGGGACCACCCAATTTCTCTCTCTGTGTTAAGAGAGGACACATCCAAGTTGAGGATAGGGCAACATATTATTTCATGTTCCAAACTTCACCAAGTGGTGAATTCCACTGTGTGGTGCTGTCTAGTTTTGGTGAATTTTACTGTGTGGTGCTTTCCCGTTTTGGCTTCCTTTGAAGGAGAGAACACTTAAGACATTCCTTTTTTAATTCTCTAGAGTTAAGCAGATGTTGTTGGGCTACATCACTCACCATCCCAGGCCATTGGTGTCTGATGGGAGTTAAGAGTCTAACATTTGGATGGCCACAGGTTAGCCACCCTGCTCTCCAAAAAGTATGTTTAGGATTGTATTCTAACATTACAATATTTCCAGTGATGATAAAAAACTGTAATTATTGTTTCTTCATTTAAGTAAATCCAAGATAGCATTAATGTATGGAACACAGGGAAGAGAAATGCCATCAAAATGAATATATTCCCTAAATTGATTTTACAAAGCAGGCACATTCATATTTCTAATGACTTGCACTGGAGTGCCAACTATTTTTAAACAAATTTATTTGAATGGAGAAGAAATCTACATAAGGAAATTATATATGATTAGAAAAAAATGAGGCTTAAGCACATTGAATGTTAGCTGGTATTACTATCCTAACTGATTAGTGTGGGTCATGCAGTGGCTGAAAGATGTAAATTGTTTTTGCCTGTCTTCATGTCAGCACCATAGGGACACTATTTTGCATGTCTGGGGTAAATATAGGAAAACTTCAGCACCTGCCAATTGCTCAATTGCCACCATCATTTAAAAAAAAAAATCTGGAGGAACATTTGGTAATTTTAAGCTTTGGCAGAAGTGTGGACAAATACCAAAAACATGTTTGAAAACACTGTGATATGCTCCTATCTAGTCATGAAAGAAATAAAAACACCCCTTTTTCTTTACTGACAAATGTCTTTTTTCCTATTAACTCAAACCTGGCTATATGATATATATCATACTAAAATGGGCTTATTTTAGAAGAAGATTCTTTTTAAATTTATTCTGTCCTTAGGAATATTTCTTAACCACCAACTCATTTTTTTAAAAATGCTATGGCAATGTACAATATAAGCATTAAGCATCATAAAATTATGAAGTCATAACATATAAAACAGACAACCAGGACTGAATCAAATTAATTCTCTAAAAATGTTTGGTGAAACAGAACTGTTTTCAGCAGAGCTAATGCAAATTAGTTCTGGGTCTACTTAGAATTAATTTTCATGAAAAGAAATTGCAAATGGACATACGGGATACGGATAAAGGAGGAATGTATACAGATAAAGGGTCATCTTTATCCAGATGCCTTTAAAGACCCTACAATATGGGGAGCATGCAGCTATGTTATGAAACAAAAGTCCATGTGTGCAACAGGACTTCTGGTTTCTCTTTCTTCCTTTGATGACTGCCTCCCCACAACTGTTCCAGACCTTCTGGAGCAGATTTGGGGGGCATGCAAGAAGAAGAAGCCCCATTGCAAGAGCAGATGCCCACTCACCCTAAATTGCACCACGCCCTTTTTGTTTGTTTGTTTATACATTATAAACATGCTTATACCAAATATACGTATGAATATATGTAATACATTTCTCAGTGTCTTTACAATTTTAAAATGAATCTTGATGAAGTCCTAAAGTTCTAGGGTGAGATGCTAAATAGGTCCAGGTCCAGGGAAGAAACAGGAAGAATATGGAGAGAGTGGTGTGAACAGTGGTTAAGGGGCTGTTGTTCTATTGAGCAAAGGTGCATAACACCCTCCTTTTAGTTGCACCGCTTTTCAGTCAGATAAAAATGGAACCCTGAGGCATAGCCTCAGATTCTTCAATCGCATGAAAATGTACAAAAGAAGCCAGCACAAAGGTGTGTGGGTAGCAACACAGCTCCAGGAGTTTATTTTCCTGCAGTTCTTTATGCATATTTGAAGTGGTTACACATTTTCATTCCATATGCATGTGAGAGACAAATATGCCCTCGCCATTGTGCTTTTTATTTCCCCCTGACCCTTTCATTCATATATATATATATATATATATATATATATATATATATATGAGTCACTTTTTGCACATCCTCAGATGCAAGCAGGTTTAAACTATTGGAAGCTCATCAGGAGAAATGGGAAACTGTGGTTCTGGATAAATAACAGCTTCTCAACTGCTGTTCAGGAGGAGCAGTCTTCCATTTGATGCTGAAGCTTACCCTCTCCCTTGCTTCTTCCCAACAACAAAAAACGTCCCTGTGTCTGAATGCCCTGATATCTATACATTTAACCTCCCTAGACCTTTCGCCTCTGCTTTGCTTACTCTCATTTCCCCCTCTCTGCCCAAACTCACTGTGCCTCTTCAGTAACTTCACATATGAGTGATTGTTACTGCATTCAGAATGCTGACCTTGGAAGTTTAAGTGGTGTAAGAGAACACACAAAAAGATGAGCTGGATAAATAACAGACTGGAAATATACAGTTAAGGGATTTTTTTTTGGGGGGGGGGTGTTTTTCTTCAATTTTGAAGGCAATGCTTGTGTCCTTAAAACTGAGGAACTGACTGGTACTAACCAGATACCGTGACAAGTAAAAATCGGCTTGGAGTTGATACTCATTACAGGTTCAATCCTGAGCTGTTGTGGTGCAGTGTTAGTCATCAAATAAAATCCTGAGGTCTCTCAGGGCATCCATTATGCTACATCAAATTTATGTCGTTTGTTCAGAACCTCACACATACCTGGAAGCGAATCGCAAGAATAGCAAACAGTGAGGTGACTGCAATCAAAACAAAAAAGGCAGTTTATTTCAAAATGAATGGTATTCGTTTACTGACCCTTAAGGGCCAAGCTAGTCACTTAGAGCAGAACATGGGCCACTGCTGAACAGATCTAAGTGGTAGCAGTGTGTGTCAAGAGCAGGATTTGTGGGCAGGGGGCATACTGAATATCTCAGGAATAGGGATATTGTAAGATAAGAAGAGGGACGCGGGTGGCGCTGTGGGTTAAAGCCTCAGTGCCTAGGGCTTGCCAATTGAAAGGTCGGCGGTTCGAATCCCCGCGGCGGGGTGCGCTCCCGTTCTTCGGTCCCAGCGCCTGCCAACCTAGCAGTTCGAAAGCACTCTCGGGTGCAAGTAGATAAATAGGGACCGCTTACTAGCGGGAAGGTAAACGGCGTTTCCGTGTGCGGCTCTGGCTCGCCCGAGCAGCGATGTCACGCTGGCCACGTGACCCGGAAGTGTCTTCGGACAGCGCTGGCCCCCGGCCTCTTTGAGTGAGATGGGCGCACAACCCTAGAGTCTGTCAAGACTGGCCCGTACGGGCAGGGGTACCTTTACCTTTACCTTAAGATAAGAAGAGGCTGTCATGCTTAGACTGTTTCAGAACTTGGTGGAAAAGTAGCTCTGGCACTGAGTAATGGCTACATATAGCGACTAGCAATAAAGGTGGATTTGAAGATGATTGCTTTTAAGGCATCACATTTCATCCAGGTATCCCTTCACCTTTATAAGCCAAAACACAAACTGAAATGTGCATTTTGGTTCTTCTCTAATTACAACGCCGCCTCTGTAATATTTCAGTAAAGAGCCCTTGTGGTCTGCTTGACCTAAACTGGATTAACAGCCATTCCTTCTCCTCAGGGGACACAGGAAACTGTAGTTCTATGAAGGAAATGTGCTGTATATCTTTAACAGGATTCTTGGCAGTCTCACCAAACTATGATTCCCAGGGTTCTTGGAAGGAAGCTATAAAAGTTGAAATGGTACAAAACAGGTGCCCTTGTGTATTGCTGATATATTCTTCTCCAGTTCCCTCACCTCTCTGTGCCAGGAAGAGACAAATCCATTATGAAAAGGCACATACATTTTTAGACATTCAATCGGTATGGAGACTTGTGAGCCTCTTGGGAGGAATACTATTATCAGTGGCAGAGTTAAATTTATTCCCTAGTATTATTAACCCCCCTACATACACACATATCTCTTGTTACATTCCCTAGTGTTGTGCAAACTGAACGTAAAGAGGATAGCGTTTTGTTCACATTACCCTCAATAAATGGGTTTAACCACAATACAAATCTCATAATTCACCTCTTCGGTCCCAGTGGTTACAGGACAAATCCACTAGATTTAGCAGTAAGCCTTAAATACACCTCGACTGACAGATGTAGGAAAAGTTATGGTTCTGCAATCCTTTACCTTTATTGGAGTTTTCTGTTGCTATGGTTTCAAAGATTTAATTGAAATCATTTTTTTATTTTTTTTATTTTTTTTTACTTCCTCTGTAATACTAATGAGTTTTATAAATGGTTCCTCTCAGACTATTTATGACTGGTCTGCAGTCCTGAATTGAGATTCTGACAGGAAAAAAGCAAATAGAAGAAAGGACAGAAAATCATGTATGTTGATGTACATACTTAAAAACAAACAAACAGGGGTAGTGGTATTCCCCCTACTCTAGTTACAACATGGATGGCTTGATATTCTCCAGTACACACACCTTATAACACAGATTCAGGTAGGTAGCCATGTTGGCCTGACACAGTCGAAATAAATTAAAAAATTGTCCAGTAGCACCTTAAAGGGACCCCTGACCATTAGGTCCAGTCACGACCGACTTTGGGGTTGCGGCGCTCATCTCGCTTTATTGGCAGAGGGAGCCAGCATACAGCTTCCAGGTCATGTGGCCAGCATGACTAAGCCGCTTCTGACGAACCAGAGCAGCGCACAGAAATGCCATTTACCTTCCCGCCGGAACAGTACCTATTTATCTACTTGCACTGGTGTGCTTTTGAACTGCTAGGTTGGCAGGAGCAGGGACCGAGCAACGGGAGCTCACCCCGTTGCAGGGATTCAAACTGCCAACCTTCTGATTGGCAAGTCCAAGGCTCTGTGGTTTAACCCACAGCACCACTAGCGTCCCTTAGAGACCAACTAATTTTATTCTGGGTATATGCTACTACCCTTCTGAGAAAAAACCCACTCCACCCTCCCACTATATATAAGGGTCTGGTGACTTCTGTTTCAGTGTATCTGAAGAAGTGTGCATGCACACGAAAGCTAAGAACAAACTTAGTAGATCTCTAAGGTGCTACTGGACAATCTTAGAATACAGTCTACAATTCTGATCAAATTCCCATTTTGGAAGGATCATAGTTCTGCTTTGCATGCAGAAGGTCCCAAGTTCAATTCCCAGCATCTCCATGTTGGGCTGCGAGAGAGACTGCTGCCTATAACCCCAGAGAGTAGCTGCCAGTCAGTGTAAACAATACTAAGCTAGATGGGCCAATGGTCTGACTTAGTATAAGGGAGCTCCTTATGTTCCTACTTAGCCATAAATTTCACTGAGTGACCTTGGGCAATCATCCACAAATCCTCACTCTTAACCTCTTAACCAACTTGGAAAGTTGTTGTGAAGATAGGATAGAGTAGAATAGGAAAGAGATTCACAGTCTTGAGGAAATATTAATAATAAAAGTAGTAGTAATAGTCATAGTAGTAGTAATTTATTACTTGTACCTCTCCCATCTGACTGGGTTGCCCTGACAAGAAATAATGCAGTAAACAAACAAACAAACAAACAAACAAACATAAGAAATTGGGACTTTGTAGAGAAAGGATGGGATGTTAGAGATCTATTTTTGTAAAAATTAACAGTGAAAATATAGTAGAAAAAGTGAGATGGTCCTCTCTCTTTCTCTCTCTTGTAAGCATCGTGAATAAAATTAATTATTTTTCACGAAATATATTTATAACTTACATAATTTTTGACACAAAACATGGTGAGACAGCTACTAGCTGGTTTAGTTGCTACTACCCCTTGAGAGTGTCACCAAAAAGTCTTTTCCATAGTGCAGCTCCATAATGCTATGAAAGCAGAAACTTAGGAATATCGGTACTTTTGCTTGGATGAACGGGTTCCCCATGATGGAGTGGTATTCAAAGCAGCAAAGGAGCGTTTAAATATTACTTCTTTCATGTGGAACAACGTCGGATATCTAAAGTGGTACTCATATAAGAGTGGTGCATTTATAATAGCAGTGTTTCTAGTTAGGAAAGAACATGGTGCCAAGCTATTGAAATGCCTTCTGCACTTTCCCTGGTTTTCAGTTACTTTTGAGTGATTACACGTTGGGGAGATGTGTTTGTAAACTAATGGCTTTAATAATGTGATGAGATTGAAAATGAAGCCTAATTACCACAGCACAGCTGACCCTTGGAATGCTTCCAGATGTGCCAAGGGCTAGGCCTCTCCAATCATGCAGGTTAATAAATTTCAGCAGTGCATCAAGAAGTGATCCCACTTCACCGGACACCTAATTTTCTCAGTATGGCAGGCAGGTACTGTGTGCCTTTTGGGGACAGCCCTTTTACAAAGATGAAGTACACAGCAAGATATTGTAGCTAAGAGTGGCTGTAGGCATGGTCAATAGCAAAACTTTACAATTTTTTAGAAATATCTCCATTTGAGAAGGCGTTCTTAGAGAAAAATGTTCAATGGAGAACACATGGATAACATGGCCAGTACAGGCAAGCACCCTGCCCAGCTCCCTGTCTCAACTGCTCTCGGAAATCTTCCTTCTCAAATACAGAAACCTGACTCTCAGCTCAGCTTAAGAGTCTGTGCTATATCGAGCTGGCCATCCAATTAACAGAAAAGGAAGTAAACAGAATGTGTGATCAAGGACGAGGTGAGATCTAAGGTCAGAAAGTATTGAGGAACCACATTTTCTCGTGTGTGTGCATGCAGCTGTAGAGAGAGAGAAGAGGAAAAAATAAGTCAAAAAGTTTAGAGTATTGAGTAAGACAAGGATGGTCAACCTCTGACCCTCCAGATGTTGGGCTGTAGCCTAGAAGCATCTCAAGGGAGGTGGACAAGTTCTCCATCCCTGAAGTAAGAGATACACCTTCAACAACAGTAACAAGCTGGATAAATATCAGAAACATCAAACAGATTCCAGGTGGCCAAGGTAGCATCTCAGATTTTCAGTAGTGGGCAAGGTTCACAGGGTTGTATCCAATTATATCTCTTTAGGCATGGTTGAGAGAAGGTTCTTTAATTCAGTGGATATTTTCTTTAGAAGGGAGGCAATTTTCACAGATTCCCCCCATGTGGCCCTTCTCCCAAATCCCAAATTTATGGGAACCCTCTAGAACAGCATGGGAGGTTCACGCTGGACTCCAGGCGAAAGGGGGGATTTGTGAAAATCACCTCTCCTCCCTTCAGCCTATGGAAGCCTCCCCTAGATTAAAGAGCCCCCTGTTAGTGGAAGGAAACAGCCCATGGCAAAGTGTCAAAAGGTCTGCTTTTTTATATATTCGAGATTAAATTGCAGCACAAAACTTTTAAGAGAATTTGATGCAGCAGCTTTGTTTTTGACTTCAACATATAAAGAAAAATAATCATGTGAGCTGAAATAAGATGTCCCCTTATGTTCACTAAACAGCGCCTTGTATTGTTTTCATGCTCTTATGTGTGGTTTTAAGTATTTCAGAAACCACTTCATACTTTATACAGCAGTTGGGTTATATCAGTTATGGACCGCTGTATTGTGTAAGAAGGAAAAGCGAAGGAGAAGTGGAAGCATTTATTGATAGGGGCAAAAAGGCTATGAACAGCTTAGTTGCATGTAATATGCCCAAATGCATCTCTCATATAAAATCAAAATCCTGTTAACGCTTGTTTTGGGGTCTGTTTGCTCTTGTTTTAAAAAAATGTCTACGCCAATGATTTGCACTATTGTTCACCTAAAATAACTGTTCAATAAACTAACAGAAAAGTATCATCATGAATAAATGCAGAGTGAGTGGAAGGACTGGAAAATCTAGTTGCATTAACACTAAGCTAGTCTGGTTGTGTTAACATTAGGGTTGGATTTTCAGAACCTATCTGACCTGTGAATCACCTGTGCTTAGACCTGGGTGAGGCAAATGGGAAAGTGAAAAATATCTTCTGGCCTCCTTGCCCTTTCCTCCGACATCCGGATGTCATGGTAGCCCACAAGGCCTGACATTCCCCAGGCGATATCGTGACTTTTGTCATGGGCTTTTTCTCCTCTCATGGTGGTTTCAACATTGACAGAAGCCCAACGGAAGGTGCATAATGTTTGTTAGGTCCTGTTGCCACCATCTACCAAGCCATTCTGAATTTGTGACTCTTTCCTTGAATAGGTTGGTGGAGATTTCCACCATTACATGCCAAATATGCTCCCAAGGCCCTGCTCGATGGGGGTCTAATGAGGAGATGATTGTGAAGATTACCTCATCATAAAGAGATAAGATTCATGTAAATCCTTTACGAGGCTACAAGCTTTCTTATGCAAAGTAGAAAGGGAAATGAACAAAATCAAAGGACAATGATTGTCTGTCAAATTAAATAGGGAGGAAAAAATGGAAATTAGCCTTTTGAGATCGGTCCAAAATATCCTCCTTATGAGCATCTTACAGTTGCTGGCAGTAGCCTGCTCACAGCTGGATTCCATGGGCTTTTTCCTGGGCTCATTTATGCCATTGTAAATTAGGAGTAGTCCACTTTATCTGAGTGGAGCTGAACTGAGAGGATAATCAGGCCTTCTGATTTTATTGAAAGGTTATCACTGGGTTCAGTCCAAAATGTCATCATCTTCATTCCTTCTAGGTAATGCTGTCACATAATTAATAAACCTGTTACAGATGATCTTCCACTAATTAGGAGATGTACTTGTTCTACTACTAATTAGAGAATGACTCTGACATTTGGACTTACTAAACTGTCAGGATTTTTTTCACCCTCCATTTTTTTTATATTGGACAATTTTTGAATCATGTTAATAACTGTAGGATGTAGCTAAAAACTAAACCTAAGACTCTGTTTCGGTATAATATAAGAGAGAGCAGAAAACAGTCTAAAATTCCTGATCATGTTGCACACATCCATTTTGAAGACAATACCATTCAGGTACCCAATCTAACAACATATTCTTCTCCACAGTCACAATATCCTCCTGTACGAAGATGGTCATGCTGTTGTTGCTGATTTTGGAGGTAAGAGATTGGAAACTAAAAGAAAATCCCAGTATGTTTTGTAACCTCTCTAGCAAGGATGAGCAGACTTTGGACTGCAAGATCTGCTCTATCTATTGGAAATTATGACATCTACCAGTAGACCTCTTGCCCATCCTTGCTCTAGGGCAGAATTGGTAGCCATTATGTGAAAGATGGTTGGATATCATAAGCCACAGACTGATGAGGAAGCCACAATGATGTTTAATGTATTGTATCTCTTGCATTATTAGAGTTCAGCTGTTTTTATGTGGTAGGCTAACAAGTGAAGCCTTTGATGTAGTTTGCTTTCTTTTCTTTGTTAAGTTTAAATTATTTACTTACACTCAGTTTAATAAACAGAAGGGGGAAAAACAAAACAGATAAATCTGTAAAAAGGGTTGGGGAATCAGATATCCAGATCTAAAAACAAAGAACAAATTTCCATACCAGAATCAAGTAGAACAAATGGAAGTCATAAATTTCCAAGTAATATAAATGGGTTTATGTTATCGTGAACCTTGTTGCCACAATAAATTACAAAGACACTCTATTTTTCCACCAAAAAATGTTATCTGGCTGGCTTCCTTTTCCACTTCTCCCCATATTTGTGAACTTAACCATACAGACAATATCCCAAACCTTAATTAACTATTAAAAGTTAGTTTCTTCATTATCTTCCAGTTATAACAGTTGATCATTTTGGCACCCATCAATGAACTGTCAAAAACTTTCTCAGCACCCAGAAATAATATTTCACAAGGTTGTTTTGTTTACTTGATAATATGATTGATATGTAACACTTCACGAATGTTTGAAGATAATTTGCATTCTTTAATAAATCTGGTCTGATCATCTCCAGTGTATTTATTTGTTGTATTTAATCTATTTGCAAGGATGGTGCTCCACAATTTAAAATCCTGATTCAATAATGCTATAGGACAATATGGCTGGAATTAGCTGGCTGTTTTTATGTATAACCACCATTCTTGCCAATTCCCATGTTCTGAGGAGTATATAACTTGAAATAATTTCATTCAGTATCTCCCATAAGAGATGTTCAAGTTTATTCAGGAATATCTATAATCCTCAACTGTAAAGGCACCTGGATCTGGGGCATTATTATTTTGTAACTCACTGATTTCCCCAGTTCAGGGATAGTTAAAGAGGCTTTTCAATATCGGGTCAAGTTTGGCATGGTACAAAGGCCTAAATAACATATTTCTCAGGACGGTGAGATATATAAAGTTTCTGAAAAGAAAGAGAGAGATTCCTTTAAAATGTCATTAGATCTTGTTACACTTTCATTCCTGTTGTTCTTGAGTCACAATACCAGGTTATTATATGGCTTCTGCAGTTGCCCTGCTCATCTTATTCCCAATCCTGCTATCTGCTACCTTCCCACATATGTTTTAGATGTACTATATATGGGGTCAAAGCCAGAAAAAACTAGCTTGTAGGCAAATAGAGTAAGGACTCATGCTATATAAGATCTTGATATACTGTGATTATAAGCTGGGTAATTACTGTTGGTCACATATCCTGTGGGGAACAAATGGAATTTGGGGGTGGGGGTGGGGCAAAAGCTAATGATTACTGATCTCCTATTCCGATCATAATTTTAAACAGGCAATGCAAATCTATGTTTTGTAATCCAATGATCTTCCTTATCTGCACTGATGCAGAAAAATCCATTGGTTTAAAAATAAAACCAGCCTCTTAAAAGCCTATATATAGGCTGGCTTGAGTTTTTGAGAGATGCTAGTATGACATCACGCTTCTGGCTTCTGGCAGGGCATCCATGTTTTTGGTGGTGGATGTAAATCTGATTTTGAATAACTGAAGTATTCAAATACAAATATTAATTATTTAATGCAAGCCTTTTAATGAATGCTGTCCTTGACAAACAATGCCATGATGTCATTGTATTTCCACTTGAACTTTATACAACTTACAAATATATATGCATTTTTGTTCTTTTTTAAATACTTTGGTTATCCTGTACTCAGTGATACTTATTTAACTGCTCTCCCTCCCTTTTGTTTTGCTTTTACATCCCAGAATCCAGATTTCTGCAGTCTCTGGATGAAGATAATATGACAAAACAACCTGGGGTTTGCCTATTCTTTCTCTCTCGTTACAAATAAGTACTATCAAATGTATATGAAAATCTAGCCAAGGAGCAAGAAATAAGATTAGGATTTTCTTCTTCCAACATACATGCTATTGTATAATGACAGTGTATGCCATTTGTTTGCCATGTCAATTGAGATCAATGATGATTAGTGGGTACAAAATGTTCTCTCTGCTTTGCACTCAGAAATGAATTTCTAGTCTGCAACAGTAATTGGCATTAGAATTTGCTACTTATATTAGTAGTTCTTATATTAGTAGTTCAGAATCATCTTCAGACTGTTGATGGGTAAGTTCCCCCGGCCCCTAGCACTGTAATTGTTTTTCTGAGCTTTCATGAAGAACTCTAAGAGGGAGGGGTTGTTGTTTTGTACTGAGAATTCTTTGAAAAGGTTTGGGGTGTTGGCTTACCAGAGAATGGAGCCTCCATTCTGAACATAGCCTCCGACATAGTATCACCTCAGGACATTTCAGGAAATGTAAATGGAAGCTCCTGACCAATGCAGAGCATCACTGTTGCCCACCACTTGTTGTGCCGCCACTGAAACTTTACTTCCTTCTCTCAGACTAGGAGCTGCCAAGAGCAGACCTGCCAAGTGTCCTTATTTTCCAGGGACAGTCCTGGATTTACAGAAGCCATCTCGATTTCTGATTTGATCCCGGAATATCCTATTTTTCTTAGGACATCTCTATTTTCATTGGAGAAATGTTGGAGCTATGCAACCCCCAAGCAAAGGACATAGCTATACAGCAGGCTTCCTCAACCTCAGCCCTCCAGATGTTCTGAGACTATAATTCCCATCCTCCCTGACCACTGGTCCTGCTAGCTAGGGATCATGGGAGTTGTAGGCCAAAAACATCGGGAGGGCCAAGGTTGAGGAAGCCTGCTATACAGCCTTTAGAAGACATCTGAAGGCAGCCTTGTATAGGAAGGCTTTTTTTAGTGTTTTATTATGTTTTTATATGTTGGGAGCTGTCCAGAGTGGCTGGGGCAACCCTGTCAGATGGGTAGGGTATTATTATTATTATTATTATTATTATTATTATTAAATAGGACACCCCTGTTTTTATTGGAGAAATATTGTAGGGTATGGAAGAGCATCCTGGTTTTATGTATGAAGTGAAGCCCACAGTGCAGTTTGAAACTCAATAAAAGACTTGGGAATCTGTTCCGCAGGAACAATCTGATCACCATTCTCCCTTCCTATTAAGAGAATTGTTTTGTGAACATATTGCCAGAAAGCAAAGAGAAATGAAGCTGGAGAATCGGTGCCCCCGTGAAGAAACAAAACATACCATTAATGCATTATTGATGTTGTCTTGATGTACAGAACCTGCGCTGGATGGCCCCTGAAGTATTCACACAGTGTACTCGCTACACTATAAAGGCCGATGTTTTCAGCTATGCCTTGTGTCTCTGGGAACTGTTAACAGGGGAAATTCCATTTGCTCACCTCAAACCAGGTAAGATGCACAGCAAGGTAGCATCAAGATTGCTTCTTTCTGGTGCACAACAAAGAAGCTGCTTTGTATAACACTAACTCAGCTTTTAGTCAAATGTGTATTTGTTTTAATTTTGCATCGTGGGCTTTCAGTTTCCACATAGAACTGTAAAGCCAGTGTTTTGCAGTCAGCCACAGTACGCTGAAATCAATGTTTTGTCAAGGAAAAAGAATTATGCAGGCAACTTAAGAGTCTGTACTAGCTTTTACCCTAAGGTGCTTTCTCCAAACTAAGCTTATCAGATGCCTGAGGTGTTTCAAGCTTACTAGAATGTTAATATATATTTTTATGCATGCATCGATGAAAATGTACTGCAAAACAAGGAGATCAACGCTTTGCCATCAAAGCAACATAGCCATTGTGAGCAAAGGTGCCCTGATCCCCCAGTGTGACATCATAGCCAGATCGTCTTGACCCAGTGTGACATCACAGCCATTCACTCTACACTGGGAAACCTTTAGAGCCAAAACTGTGCATTGAATGAGCTACCAAATGCAGCAGAAAACTGCTCCAGTTTCTAATGAATGCCGGTTCAGAATGTACTTGAACTTCATTTTTTAAATGGCCCTTAAATCTACATATAAATGGGGCTGTTTGCTGGGGGTTGAGAGTTCTTTTGCTGTTTCGGTTATAGCTGGATGCTGTCAGGTTCAGGTGTTTGACTTGGCCAACTGCACTTCATCACAGAGACTAGATGCTCCACACACCCACTGAACCTGGGGGAAAAACATGGGGAAAGTGGTCTTATATGAAAATGCTGCAAGTAGGCTCCCTGGAGCTGACTTGCAGAGGGACATAGCAGAAAAGGCATGGGAAGGAGAGTTCCAGAGGAATCCAAAAGTGTCTCCTTCCCTCTGCCCAGCAGCCTCCTCCTATTGAAAGTTTTATCAGGTTCGTGCTTGTTGTTATTTACAGTCAAGTACTTTAACAGGGCCAGGCACTTTCTAAACACCGAGAAGCTTGCAGTCTGGAGAATTCCCCTGAACTTTCCTGTTCTAAGCATGACTCCATTGATTCTCACTAATTAGCTTCACTTGTCTTGTGCAACAGCCATTCATTCCATTTTCCCATTTGAGACAGCCAGGGTGCTTAGCTTTTCAAAGTCATTATTCCTCTGATGCATTTAAAGTTATATATTTATTGACCCTATTTGCTCGTTCTTGGTTGGTGGAAAGCCGGAGAAAATTCTCCTCTTCCCAAATACTCCGGAGATCTTATTAAAACAAGATTCACATCTCTTCTGCCACTTATGGAATTATGATCATTTTACTAGTTCAATGCTTTTTGCTTTCTCTCCCTACACCTTTTAAAAAAACCACACACTATTTTCTTTTATTGGTGTCTTTACTGGGTAATGTATCATTAATACATTTTTGTTTGCAGGAATTTCTGCATCCTTAAGCTTTTTCTTTTTCTTATTCTAGTTTCTATCATTTCTTTTACTGATTTGTTGAAGATAAAATGTTGTCACAATCTGATTTCAGAATTTGATTTCCCACGTTTTTATAAGCATTTGCCCTTCATGAAATAAATGTCAAGCTTTTAGATTACCGTACTTTTCTGTGTATAAGACTTTTTTTCCCTTTAAAAATCATGCTAAAAAGTGGGGGTCTTCTTATACAGGGGTAGTGCATAGGGTGGATGTTTGATTGGTTGCTGCCATGGCTGTCAGCAGCTATTGTGCGTGTTATTGTTTGGTGCGTCAATGGCTGCTGCTCCAGTAGTTGGGCGGGTGATTGGCAGCTTCTGGCAGCGATGGGACAGATGAGAGGCGGATTTTGTGACTTGTGCGGGTGACCAATTTTTGGCAATCCCCCTTCCCAGCTGAACAACTCTGGGCAATCCTCCAAAAAGAAGCTCAACAACTCTGTTCCATCTCCCCCCATTTTCTTAAATTTGAGTCCCACAAAATAGGTGGGGACGTCTTATAGACAAAAAAGTACGGTAGTCTTCATGGTTTTTTTATTTTGTTTCTACAGTTTACAATAACATTTGCCACCCCACCCCTAAAAATTCAAGTATCTGCTCTAGAGTGATACATTTGCCAGAACATTTTTCTTGTAGTTCCATAGCTCGGCTTTCCACAAGCTAAGCACAGACATTTTCTCTGAAAGTGTTCTGACCTAGCCTTCCCATCTGGGGCAAAATGTGCTGATCCTAAAAATCCAGTGGAGAAGGCTTTATATTTGACTTTTCTCTCTTCCCACCTCTACATGCTTCTCAAAATATTTTTATCCTATGATTTCTTCCTTTCATACTCAGGTTGAACTTTATCTCTGCCTTCCTGCCAGTTTCTTCCATCCCTCCCCGCTAATCTTTTTACATTCGTTTCTTCCTCCTTGTCCTCTTCTTTTCTATTCCCAGTTTGTGTAATCATTGCAATGTAATAACATTTTATCTCACTTTCTAATTTACTTGAATACCTCTTCAGGCCTTTTAGAGGAGGGAGACATTCCTTCCCTCTTCCCCAGCTGAACATCTGTCTCCCGGCCTCATTTAGTCAACTTCGAAAGAGTTGCGGGTGCTGGCATTAGCAGGGCTAGTGGGCATGGCGAGCAAGCAAGGAGGCACTGGACAGACTGTAACACTAAGGCCCACCTGAAAGTGCCTCAAGGCCCTTCAGTGGGGCCCATGTAATTGTTTGTGAATCACAGGAATAGGCATTCAGCTTAAGAGACAATCCCAGGCACCTTTGCATGATACCAGGATGTTCTAAGGCTCCCTTTATGTGAAGCTCTGCAAGATCTGAGTGTACCCTGCCCCAGACTCAAGCTAGGTTCTGTGTCCAGGTGAGAACCAAGAGTGGCCCCCTCAGAGGGTAGGTCATTACCTGGTCTGGACCCTGTCTCATATCCTTCCCTGTGAATTTCTCTTGTTTGCCAGCTGTCAAATCCAGAACAGATACATACCCCTCACCCTTCCCAAGTTGACCAGGATATCCCATAATTTCAGAAGCTATCCTGGCTTCTGACTGGATCATTGGATGTCCCAATTTTTGGTCCAGTGTTCTGGCATGAATCAACTGATTTGTGCCAGAGCACTGGACCAAAAGACACTCGTATTTTGGTCTCATGCTCTTGCAAGAGTCAGCTGGATCCTACAAGAACTTGGGATCGAAAAATGAGCATCCCAGTTCTGATCAGTAGAATGTTGGAGGGTATATAGATGCAGGATTCCAATTATTAAACATTTCATGACTCTTCTGAAAGCTTCCAGAAGCAAAGGGAAACTGTACTTTCACTTCTTACAGATATAAATGCATAAGATTTGCAGAAAGCTAAGATTAACCACAAAGCACCTTTTGACCCCAGATGTTAACATAACAATCTTTTAAAAAGAAATGCAGCTTGGCTGGAGTGCTGAACTGTGATGAATTTTTCAACTTTTAAAAATAATACAGGGAGCCAGATGGGAAGGTGGAAAACAAGCACATTAGAAAGAAAAGAAGAGTGAATAGGCCATGTAGCTGAGAAACTGTTTAGGTTTTATAATGCAGGCATAATTGAAATAAAAAGGTAACAACCCATTACTTAAGCACTAAGTGCCAACCAATTAGACTACAGCAATAGTGTTTATCAATCAGAGGCAGCCCACGTTGGGTAGTTAAAGATCTGCCGTGAAGATGAATTACACATAATGACTAGTCTAAATCTGAGAGATTAAACCATTTGGGAACATCGGAGTAGCTTCCTTTTAAAATGGGCATTACTATGTGGCTGTAAAAAGGTCATTTGGTTCTTGGAGAGACCACAGGGGCATAGACTATGGCCATGCAAGTGTCCAGAACCCTCTTTAGATTTCTTACATTATCTGTAATAGTTGCATGGCAAAACCCACTTGAGTAGTTGTATGATGAATAGAAATACTGAAACTAACAGAAAAGTTTAGATTCCAGTTAAACCAGGCACCTCAAACGTGGATGCATGATTTGCAGCTCAGGACTTGTGCATAAGTTAATGTTTAGGTCCTTTGCTACTGTACCAGACGGTAAGTATATATTTATCGCTGGATAGCTGCAGCCTTACCTATTAAGACCAATAGATATAATTCACTATGATTAATTGGTCATCTACCAGGGACTAACTGCAGCCTCCCCATCTCATAACATGGTAACAGATGGCAAGAATACCAAGTTAAACGTAGCGTACATACAAAATTTAAATGTGTACCAGCCTGAGTTTGATGCTATCATTCCGAAATCTCATGCCGATTGGAGAAATTACTGCAGCATAGTTTCATCAATGAGTGAATAACTGAGAGAAGCGGAGGAAAGGGGAGTCTCTACAAACATCACTCATTTGAAGGAATATTCACTAAATCAGATAATATATACCTGGATTAAACTCCTCATCCATTTGTTCCTCTTGTTAAGAGATGTTGACTTCCTACCAGGTTCATAAGTGATCCTACAGAGTGCAAATAAAAGGCCACTGCAGGAGAAACTCCCATAAAAATTGGTTGAAAACAGTGCTACTGACTGAGGACTGACTTTAATTGTTGGCTTCTTTTCCTTCACCTGCATTTTTGGAGGGACAATAATTCCTCCTCCTTGTCATTTTCTTATTTACAGCGGCTGCAGCAGCAGACATGGCCTACCATCACATCAGGCCTCCAATAGGCTACTCAATTCCCAAGCCCATCTCATCATTGTTAATGAGGGGCTGGAATGCATGTCCTGAGGTAAGTGGCCCCATTTCTTAATTTTCCAAGCAATATATGCCACTGTTCCTTGATGAAGAATAGAAAGCAGAATTGCGTGCTCATTTAAACATCGAACACCTGAGGCCTAGATCCATCGCTTTGATTTTCAGTTTCTTTCATGAAAGGATATAGAAACTGTAGTGTTAATCTGTTTTATGCTGATATTTCCTTGCAGGCGTACATACAAAAAGAAAACACGGGGGTGGGATCACAGATGGTTTTGTTAATGTTGTGCCCGAATGAAGATTTGACTGTTGGACCTACTAAATATGATTCCTAGTCGCTGGCTTTGTCCAGAGAGAGTAGTGCTTTTATGGATGACCAGCAAATTATTGACATGCTAGTTACCCAAAGCTGGACACCCGCCATGCTGTGATGATCACTACTCATGACAATTGTCACAACTGGGTTTGGGCACTGGGGCAATCTTAGTCTTTGATGGAAGGGAAGTTGTTGTCTCTGTCTCTCCTCACAATGCTGAGGTATCCTATTAAAGGAATCTGGTGTTTCCTATGCCCTTATGCCCAGTCAGGGGCCAGGGCAAATGGAACACCCTCAGATGGCAATTCCTGCAGGGGTCACCCTATTTGATGTAAGTCTTAGGAAGCCCTGCTCTGGGATTGGCCTGTGGCATCACTTCCGGCAGGTGGGCCAGAAGTAATTAATTGCCCCATGTACAAGCCAAACCTCTTTCATCTATATTCAATAAAGTTGTGGCCTGTTTCGATCCAAAATCAGTCTACATTGTCCTTCGATTGTCTTGGGGGTTGGGGACAGAGGAGCCCAGTGCCTTGGCCTGCAGTGCTTCCTGTCTATAATCTGATACTATAGTACAGAGCTGTCATTTGCACTGGCTTGTAGACTTCAGTTTCAACCAGCAGGGCTGGTTTGGTTTAGGCATTCTTCAATAGGATGGCACCAAGCTAGTGCTACGGTTGTCACTTTTTTTTCTGGCCCTCCTCCTGTGTCTTTTAACAGCTGTTCCATACCCAGAATTTTAGCAGGTGAAGCTTTTTCTGCAACTGATCTCCATGCCAGGAAAACTCATCTGCTAAATTTCTGTCCATCAGGCTATGAAGTCAAAGGAGGAAGTCCAGCAAAGAAAAAGAAAAAGGTTAGTAACCTAGATATGGAGTGACCTGCCATACAACACACTGATTTAGCCAGAAGTGATAAAGTAGCCCAGATTAGCCTAGCTGTCAGTCGGATTCTCTTCTTTCTGTACAGTCTGTGAAATACCACTGCCATTTCCCTTCTGGCTTTTCTTTGACTTCATCTCTGTGCAGCCTACACCTCCTTCCCTTGGAAAACAGAAATGCTAAACCCAGATGATAATATATCAGCTTCTGCAAGAGATCAGTCGTAGATGGTTGATATGGTAATAAGATATTTATTTTCCAAAACCTTAATAATAATCAAGAGCCTTTCAGATCTCTTTAAAGCCTTTTGTTACTGCTGGATATCTGGGTACTCTTTAGCTGATTATTTTCATATTTATTTTATTTCTTGGTGGGGCAACTAGAAGAGATAGCTCCACCTATTGTTTAAAAACCATTAAAACTATCTCTGCATAAAAGAGCAAATCTGGCATGCCACGTCAAGAGACATACGTTGTTTTTCTACTTTCTCTGGTTTTTCACTTTCGATTATTTTTAAAACTCCATATTTTAATTAACAGATATTAGAAATTAAAGCAACCTTCATGATGGCAGGGTGCCATGGTTAGAACAGTTGTGCCGTCTTGGCAACAGGCAATCTAGATGACAAGGGAGATAATAAGGGAGGAGACTATCTTCCTTCCCAGACTGGCCCAGCCTAGCTGACAAATAGGTAGGTAAAAGGGAGGGGACCGGAGCTTGCCGAAAGAAAATAAAAAAACACAAGCAAACTTTTAAAATAAATATTTAAAATAAGTAGATTAGATGCATGTTCCATACCCTTTCCTTAATCCCAGCAGGCTTGCAGAAGAGAGAGAAAAACTACTCATAGCTCAGTAAGGCTCACTCCCCACGTTCAGATCAAGTGCCAAAGAACCAGTTTCCCCCATAGTTAGAGTGGTGTGATGGTTGTAGTGTTGGGTTAGAATCTGGGAGACTGTGGTTCACATCCCTGCTTAGCCACAAAGCCTACTGGGTGGGTGACCTTGGGCCTGTCACCAGCTCTCAGCCTAACTTATGTCACAGAGATTAATGTGGAGAGGGGGAGAACCATGTATGCCGCCTTGAGCTCCTTGAAGGAAAATTGGGATACAAATGTAATACAGATATAAAGAGTTCATGCTGGTAAACAAGCCAGTCAGTTGTTCCCAATATTTCTCCCCCATCACCGCCACCATTTTGTGACTGGATATGGCATGTTGCTGGTGCACAAGCCATAAGCACCAAAAATGCTTCTTCTGTGGTGGAAACTAGCCAGTCCCAGTTCAAAGTGTGAGACAGGCCTCCTTTCCTGCTCCTGTTCTGGCCACAGAAGGAGCAGACTAAGGAGCCAGCTGTTTGCTCAGCTTCCACATCATCATATACTCTCTCTCTCTCTCTCTCTCACACACACACACACACACACACACACACACACATACACAGAGCCAGGAACAGAAGCTCATCTTTGAAGATGCTGTAAGCAATTCCCCAGAAGGGTTCTTACAGGATATTGTTGCTTTCTGCCTTCTTAAAAGGCTCAGTGGTGCTTCACTTGACCACACTGGGTCCTGCAACTGTGTCTTTTTTATTTTAAAAAAATCAGCTCTAAAAAATACGGAAGGATAATATAAAAAAACACTGGTCTGCAGTGGCACAGTAATGTTATCTGGATGTTATCTAGGTTCTTCATAAAAAGTGAGTGAACAGAAGGCAGCCATTCCAGAGAACCTAGGGGCATGTGTGGAAGCAACCTTAGTAATATACTATCAAAATATTTCACTATTTCTTATAGTCACACATATTATAAAGACCAACAATCCTGCTTGGTTGGTAGAGGAGAATTTTAATGGAGAAATATCCCTAAGCTGAGGATGCACAGATGTCTTATTGCAGATTCATATTCATCTAGGCAGTGGGGTGAAGAATTAACATATTGAGCAACAGTCTCTCCAAATTTGGGTTTGCCCCTCAAGTTTTGATCTATAACAGCATTTAGCAGGGGAATAGGCTTTTGAAAACCCTTTGTCCGTTTCTACATATAGCAAAACGATACCTCTATCAAATTCTACCCTCCTAAAAGGTATATATAGTGACTCTATATCTAATCCATTTTATTAAAAATGCATACATAAAAAGTAACACTGTCATTGTGCAGCCCCCATTGGAGGATCTGTCGTGCTGCATCACAATCTTGATTTGCATGAAGTCAGAGCTCGCACCCTCCATTGGATAATTTGTACTGTCTTATCGCAAGCCTGGATTTGCTGGAAGTCAGGGCAGGAGAGGGAAGCAAATGGGAAGGCAGTCTTTAAAAGGGCATTTTCAAACAACAACAGATGTTTGAATAAAGCAGGGATGGAGGGACACAGAAGCTGTGAGAATGTTGTGGGGGCATGTTGAGGGAGCTGTGACGACATGGAGGACTTGAAGAAGCTCTGAGAATATGGACACTTGAAGGAGCTGTTATGGGATTTGGGGATTGGGGTGAGGGGGAAAGGGATGGGTCAGGTTGGCAAGGGGGCTGAGGGTTTGGTGGAGGGGGTTGATGAGTAATGTGAGCGGGGTTCCTAGTTGTTGTTTTATTTAAAAAAGCAGTTATTCTATTGTAAGAAAACTTTATACAAAATATGCAATGCCTTCTTAACTGTAATTTATAAGCACAATTCTGTTCAGTAATTGCATGCTCTTTTTTATTCTGCATTCTGCTTTGGCTTTCACAGCTCAAGAGCTCCTTGTTTTTCCCCATCCTATATTGGTCTGAAAGTTTCAGTCCTGGGTTAGAAAGTCTAGCTTTTCATATTGAAAAGGGTTTTTTGTCTTTGAAGAGAACTAAGGAAGGATAAATGTTTTTTGAAATATTTGCTTTGCTTTGTTCTGCCTGTGAAGGCAATTCTTTATCACAATCAGCAGATGTGGGAGACAATGTAGGTTTGGAGACAGAGATTTCGGCTTTATGTGTCTTGTTAGGAAGTGAAGGCATCTCAGTTTGTTCCTCATAACTGACGTCTTTAAGCTTTGATAACAAAGGATGCTCTTGACGTGTTGCTGGTGGCATTTTACCTTCTTTATGATCACTGCTACCTTCATCAAGTTGATTGTTTGGAGCTTCTTGCAAATCACTCTCATTATCCATATGCACCTTATTGTTCAATTCAAGATTGATGTTGCTCTCCAGATGTGTGTTTCCAGTTTCAGGGGAAGGGGGGACGTTTGATGTGTTAGAGATAATGGTCACTTTGACAACATTTTTATGAAACGTTTTGCATTTGTTATTCTCCCACTCATTCCCAGTTTGCACTCCTTCCTCTTTTAGGCCCGCTGAGACCATGAGTGTATCTGGGATAAACATTTTCGTTGACTCACTGTTGCTTTCTGCTTTGAAATCTGCTCTCTGGTGCTGTGATTTTGTTCCATATACTTCCATGACATTAGTTCTAGCTGGCATTTGAAGTTGTTTGGTGGTTATACACCCAGCGGCCTGAGATTTAGAAAGTGTGCTGCTGAACTGAACTGGAGATTTGAATCTATTTATGTCCTTTTCTGTCAGAATTTGGTGTCTACTTGATGGTGGAATTTCACCAAAGCTATGGGACTCCACAGCAACTAGATTTCTTTGTGCAGATTCAGTCTCTATAGCCCTTTTGTGCCCTTCCAGTCCATCTTCCACTGTTAAGCTTTTATCTTGTTGTTTTTGGAACTGCTTCGGATTCCTGCCTTGCATTATATTCTCAGCAATTTGCTGAAACTGCATATTATCGTCTTTGGTGGCATTTTGCAAATTGAGCCCTTCTCTTTCAATAAAGAGAGCTTGAGAAAGACTGTGGTCTTTTTCCTGTGCTGCCATCATCAAAGAACTCTGGTGAAAGGCCAGGACTGCAGTTTCTGTAATATCTTCACTAAGCTCTTTAGAATTCACTGGTGCTGGAATGTTATTTGCTTCATTCTGCAAAACACTCAGTGAATGGTTGGGTGAAACAGCAATAGCTGAAACAGTCATCCTTGAAGTTCCATTTGGTGAGAATAGAGATGAGCTCCTGGTGCAACTTTGAGCTTGTAAAAGCTTGGCGGGTGAAGTACCCTCAGCAATTGTCATGTGAGAAACACTCTTAGAAGGACAAGAGATGCCTGTAACAGCATCTGTACCATTTTCTTCAGGCGGTTTCCCAACAGATTCTCTAGAATAAATAATATCTTTGCTGCACTCTGAGATATTTTGGGCAGCCACAGAATATTCTGATTCTGATTTTGTTTTTGTTCTCCTTCTTCTGTCTTCCCTCGTGGAAGCATGTGGCAATTTTGCCTGTCGACAACTTGGACACTGTTCTTTGTTTTCTTTGGGGAGAAGCTCTTCAGGCTGGATTCTTGCTTTTCTAAAAGGATGTAAATTTAACTTCACTGTTAGAGAATCCCGGCTTTTAGTTTTCATTTTGTGCTTCTGGATGAATCCAATCAGTTTTTCCCCAGGTCCTGCAGAGGTGGGAGATGGTTTCCTTTCTTCATTTTTTGCTCTTGAATCACAGTGCAATCTCCTTCCCAGAGCAGGGGTGAGGTTTCCTTGAATACTCTTGCCTTGTCCTTTGTTCTCTGGGGATCTCACCCCACTTAAGCCACTTGTCACATCCACCCTCTTTATTGTTGTCAGGTCAGGTACATAAAAGCTAACACTCTTGGGCTGATACATTCTCTTGATTGCTGGTGATAACGACATCTCTTCATCAGTCATACAGGAACTGCCTGCTCTTTTGCTCTTAACTTCACTCTGTCCTTCATCCAACTTCACATTTTTGCCATGGTTCTGTTTCTTTTCTGTCGGGTAGTTGCAATATTTATCACAGCCTATGTATTTACAGATAAGGAAGTTGTCTAGCTGCGGAGAAATATTTTTGCTCCTTTCTAACGATCCACATGGATCATCCTGTCGCCATCCATGGCTTCCTAATGTCGCTTCTTTCACGCAGTGGTCCTTGGATTCCTCTGGTGTGTCAGGTGCTGATGACGAGGCTGTAATAAAATGCCTTTGCCTCAGCCTGTAAGGCTTTAAGCAGTCCTCATCCTCCTCGGTTTTGGATACAGACAGACATGACTCGTTTGCTAAATGTTTTCCAAGCCCTTCTTTTGCCAAAACACACGCAGCTCTTGAATGTCTTCCACAGAATGTGTCACTTCTGATTCCTGTGAAACAGCAAACGTTGAAACTTAGCACATGCAGAGGAGTTCTCTTACACTGGCTAAACAGATGTTTGGAACACCTACATCAGGGGTGCCAAAAAAGAAGAGGGCTTCCCTGCTTATGGGAAAATGCAAAACAACTAGCTAATGTCTCAGGCTCAGCAAAACATTTTTACGTTGCAAAGCAATGGCTAATGTATTCTTTTGGAGTGGCCATTTTTTTAAAAATGAACTGAATAATGACGGATATGAAGACAACTTTGTTCTTGTTCTCTGTATAGAACTATACAGTCAATCAGTCATGTATGCTTCTGCAAGATAATTCTGTCAACACCATAATTTCTAAATATCCGAACTGAAGCTCTTGTGTTGACTGTGCAATTATTTATTTAGCACTGTAATACTAACATTGAAACCACATTCTCTGATCTTCTCTGCTTCCCTTCCCCTCACTTCCCAGCCTTCCTCCTGCACAACTCTTTCTTTTGTTGCATTTCACTTGATGAAAGCCACTCTGCTATCCTTATATGCCCCCTCTTGCTCCCCTCGCTTCCCCGTTTCTGGTTACTATCTACCCTGCCCTTATCCCGCCTCTAGATTTTTTTCCCTCCCCCCTCCTTTCTGGTTCTTTTGCTGGTACAGTCAAACAAAATGCTTTCTCTCAAATTATTAGCCAATTTCCTTTCTGCACTCTTGGCTCATGCTGCTGACCCTCACCGTTTCCACTTTTCCCCTATTCCTTTTGAACATTCCCACACCCACCACTTCCAGGCAGGCTTCAACCCTCTTCATTCCACTGAGCATGCCATCTTCACAATCACCATATTCTTGCTTCTCCCAAATGATCTCAGCTCAGTCTTCTTCCTCTTTGACTTTACTGCTGCTTTTGATACAGCTGATCATTCTGCTTGGCTTGGCTTCCTTTTTTTGCCATAGGTAAAGGTAAAGGGACCCCTGACCATTACCGGTAGGTCCAGTTGTGACCGACTCTGGGGTTGCAGCGCTCATCTCGCTTTATTGGCCGAGGGAGCCGACGTACAGCTTCCGGGTCATGTGGCCAGCATGACTAAGCCGCTTCTGGCGAACCAGAGCAGCGCACGGAAACGACGTTTACCGTATTTTTCGTCCTATAGGGCGCACCGGCCCATAGGACGCACCTTGTTTTTTGGGGGGGGAAATGAATAAAAAAAATTATTTCCCCCCCAGCCGCGGCTGCCACTGCAAGCCTTCCGCACACCTGCCCGAAGCACAGGGCGCCCTCCGGAGGGCTCCCCGTGCTTCCGGCTGCAGGCTGCTGCCCGCAAGCCTTGTGAGCCCGCGGGAACTCCCATCAGGCTTGCAAGGCTTGCGGATAGCTTCCTGAAGCCTGGAGAGCAAGAGGGGTCGGTGCGCACCGATGCCTCTCGCTCTCCAGGCTTCAGCGAAAGCCTGCATTCGCCCCATAGGACGCACACACATTTCCCCTTCAATTTTGGAGGGGGAAAAGTGCGTCCTATGGGGCGAAAAATACGGTACCTTCCTGCCGGAGCGGTTCCTATTTATCTACTTGCACTTTGACGTCCTTTCGAACTGCTAGGTTGGCAGGAGCAGGGACTGAGCAACGGGAGCTCACCCCGTCACGGGGATTCGAACCGCCGATCTTCTGATCAGTAAGTCCTAGGCTCTGTGGTTTAACCCACAGTGCCACTCGCATCCCTTTTTGCCATAGTTCTATGCAATTCTGACCTCAGTTGATTCTCTTCTAATCTCTCTTTCAGTGTTTCCCTCCCTAGCTGGGGTATCTTAGGGCTCTAACCTTAACCCTCTGCTAACACCTTTCTACATGCTCTTCCTGAGTGACTTCATCCTATCTCATACTTCAATGGCACCCTTCTCTACCCATCTGGGAATGACTGTAGTTTATTGAAAGAGCATTTGCCAGCAGCTTTGATCCCTGGCATCTCCAGGTACGGCTGAGAAGGATTCCTTGCCTGAAACCTTGGAGAGTCACTGCCAGTCAGTGTAGACAGTACCGAACTAGATAGACCAATGGTCTACAGGCCCTTCAAGTGTCCCTATTTTCCAGGGACAGACCTGGATTTACAGAAGCCATCCCGGTTTCTGATTTGATCCTGGAATGTCCCACTTTTCCTTAGGACATCCCTATTTTCATCAGAGAAATGTTGGAAGGTATGGTAGGACATCCCTATTTTCATCGGAGAAATGTTGGAGTTATGCAACCCCCAAGCCAAGGAGATGAGTAACTATACAACTTTTAGAAGACACCTGAGAGCAGCCCTGTATAGGGAGGTTTCTTAATGTTTAATGCTTTGTTATGTTTTTATATGTGTTGGAAGCCACCCAGAGTGGCTGGGGCAACCCAATCAGATGGAATAGGGTGTCCCTATTTTCATCAGAGAAATGGAGGATATGGACTCCCTTTAAGGCAGTTTCCTATTTTCCTACTCATATACTCCAGAATTTTCCACCTCCTTCTGATACTTCATCTCCAAGTGCCTTCCTAAGGTGTACATTGGATGCCAACAGAAAGGCAGGATCGAGGAAGATCCTTGCGCTGCCCCATGAGTTTGTTCTTCTTTCTCAGCAGGTATAATATCATTGACACAGCCCCATAGCTCTCCCCCTCACTGCTATAGTAACCTTAGAACAGGAAGGCTATACTGTATCAGGAGCTAACAGTGGGCTTAGTTCTCATTCCCCAAACCTCAGACAGGGCACATTGGCATGGGAAATCATCACACCTGTGGCCTTTCTTGTTCTAATATTATGGAAGCAGCGAGGCGTGCTTCTATTGATCTGTGATAACTCTTCATGAGAGGGAGAGACTGGGGAATCACCAGTCAAAACAGAAGCGATGTCCAGTTCCCAGGAAAAAGAGCTCACCTTGATTCAGTTTGTGGTGGTCCTCAGATCTTGTCGCCTGTGTGTCTTCCTCCCACTGCCCAAAGTTGTCTGGGCTTCTAACTCTCCTTTGGAATTGTTTTTGGCACAGTCCATCTGCTTCATTAGGCACAGCTGCATTCCCAGAAGACTCTGGAGGATAAGACTGTAGCAGTCTACAGTTAAGGCACAAGAAATGGTCATTTTTCATCTGTTCATTCTCCTTTTGAATGCTTCTGAGTGGCATTTTTAGGCCTGTGCACTTAGACTCTGCCTTTACTGTTGCTTGATGGCTATTTTCCTTTAAAAGTGGCGTTTCCCTGCCAGACCCCAACATGGACATGACCTTTATTTCATTTTCCCGAGTTAAGTGGCAGTTACAGTATCCCTTAGTGAGGTAATTTCTTGGCTCATGACCACACTGGGATTCATCTAGGGTTCTGCAACAGCAGTTTCCTGATGAGTGTTCATTTGCTTTGCCGTGTTGAAACTTCCTGTTAAAGAGGGCTAAAACTAGGCAGGTGAGACCAACACCTCCTGTGACAAATACAAGGTTTATCAAAGATGAAATCAGGTAAATTAAGGTAGAGCTCATTAGACATTAAACATACACATCAGAACATAATAAAACAAAACCACTAAAGGGATAATCCTGCTATATGAGATTATTAAAATGTAGCAGAGGAGGGGGTAGAACAGGAATCCAATTAAATCCCCACACATTTTTATCTATATAATTCTATCATTCTGTGTCATCCGCAGCAATTATTCAAGGAGCAAATGCATTTGTAATGATTGGAGATACATCTGAGATCTCCTTAAAAGAGAAAAAGTACCTCTTGAAGACCTTTTTATGCCAACAGGCATTTGCAGATGTTTAAAATTGATTAGCCAGATGCTTTAATGATTATTTGTCTTTTTTTTTAATGGTATTATATTGTTGTACATTGCCTGACATTTTATGATATGGTGATATAGAAATACTTTCATTGAATGAAAGTAAATAGTTGTAGATGGAAGCTTTATCTTTGAAATGACAGTAACTGCATTGCAGAAAAGTCTGATAGGACTTGGGTCATTTTTAGTTCATGAACTATTGTCTGCCACCATCCAATGAAAGGAGGTTAAGTCTCCAGAAGGGAAGTTAAAGGAAGTTTGTTCATTTAAGAACTATACCTATATGTTTTGCTTCATGAAACTAATAGTAGTTGCGTGGAAGGCAATTTAGATCAGAAAACGTGTTCAGGTGGACAGCACAGAACACAGTGGCCCTAATCTGATTACGATCTCCCCTTCATATTTTTGTCTTATCGCTCTGTGTGCATAAGAGCGATCCAGTCACATTTCACTTGCCTTCTCAAGTAGTTGCAAATTATAGCAGAAAAAAATTTACTCCCCAATATTCTCAGAATTCTTCCTTTCAGATATTGACATTGAATGCTCGTTAGCTAGCAGAATAATTAGCAAAAAAATTATTGATTATATGATAATGGCGTTTTGGATGTCAGTTTTTGACATTTGGGTTTGAAATTTGACTTCAGTATCTGATATTTGACTTAGCAGTTGACAGCTTATGACATTTCATATTTGACATCTGCAAAACAAAAACAAAAACATTGAGAGATGCTGATTAGTTTGAAGAATATGGCTTTTGAAGTAAATGTCCACATTTTAAAAAATTGTAATATTTTGTAATTTTTGTGAAATTTTGTTTCTATGGGAATGCTAATTAACATGCTTGGCTGCAGTCTAATGGAGGGCATATTTAGATCGCAAAGGAAAATGGCTTTTTTAAAATGTCAGGGAAAATCTGGATGTGAGTCATGTCAGCAGACTAAAGAAAGCTCAACAACTTTTTTGTCCAGATTTGTCCAATTATGACTTTGTTTACAGCGGTCCTGGGAAGTCTAAATTCCTCCTCAATGTCATCCCAACCCAGCAGTTCTGCAGACCGCAAAATAAACCCTAGACTTGGGCTTTGTCTATGAGGCTCTGCACAAATACAAAATAAAATTCATTTAGAATAAAGACTATTATTGAATGAGGATAAATTGTTGGTTTGTGTTTTTAAAAAACACACAAACAGACTGAATTTTGGAGAGTATTCTTCAGATCCTGAGAATTAAAAATCATAAACTGAGGTGGGATTGGAATCGAGATTCCTGGGGGCCAGACATAACGTTCTGTCCTCTGTACCACAATGCCATGGCAGTTGCCACCCACATGGGAAAATCAGGCATTCCTATACAATAGGGCTCATTGACAGCACTAGTCAGCTGATTGGCACTGTCATTAAGCCTCACTTGCAGAGGAATAACGAAAGCTTAAAAGTTAGCTCCCAGTTGTTTATTTGTAGCCACATTTTTGTAGTCACATCACGTGGGGCAGGTTGACATGGTTTGAGGAACATGGTCTTGTGGGCCAAGTTGGGGCCTGTGCAGGACCTTAGGCCTGTGGGGCAGAGTATCCTCACACCTGCTATATACATTAAGCCATGTCACGAGGTTATGTGAACCTTTTGAAACCCATTAGACACAGTATATGTTTTTCAGTAATGTAGGCTGTGAAGGAAGCAGCCCAAGCAGCGAGAAGGAAAATTTGAGGGCATTTTAACTGTCTAGGGAAATTCAGGCTGGTTGTATCTCGAACTGCTTTGGCATTCCAAATAAGAAGCTAGTAGAGTAACTGGTTCTCTTTGGCACCAGAGGAGAAATATCACTTATCAATTCATCCAGCAGCCTCCCTGTCTTGTTTTCATCTTGGCAGTCTCCCTTCCACTTACAACCTGTGCCTAACATTTCTTCGCTTGTGAAATGAAATGAGATCACAGCCTGAGGTGGTATAGCTTCAGGCAGTGGTATAGCTCCGGGCGAGACTTTCAACTCCAAGATATATTTTTATATGTTTCTGTCAGAAGGACAATGTATTGTTGGTTGAAGAGAACTCAGGGTCATCGCAAAAGTGCAATAGAGCCACCATTCCAAGATAAATAAATAATTTCTGGGACTAACAGTAAGCAGAATAGGTGTAAGGCGTATTCTGGAAGGAAGAAGAGTAGTTTGCATGTTGCTGCAGGCAAGGAAGAAACTAATTGCCCTCTGAGTCCAGGTTCTCATTTCTAAGAGTCCCAGGCCTTGGCAGTGGCGCAGCATGGGTTGTCAGCACCCGGGGCAAGGCAAGTAATTTGCGCCCCCTAACCCGTGGATTTGCGCCCCCTAACCCTAACCCCCAGATGTTGCGCCCGGTGCGGCCGGGCCCCCCTGCACCCCCCACACTACACCACTGGGCCTTGAAACACAAGACGAAGCACTCCTTTTTAAAAAGACAATAGGAGGCACACGACTGAGCAATATGAACGGTGCCATCCTTGAAGCTGTGTCTTGAGGCTCAGGAGGCCTTAATGGTGTGCAGTGCCTTCCATCAGCTTCAGCTGGTGGCCCAGCTGTGCCCCTATCTGGACAAGAATAGCCTAACTTCTGTCGTCTATTCTCTAGTAACCTCTAGTTCAGATTACTGCAATGCATTTTACATAGGAGCTGCATCTGAAGACAGTTTGGAAACTTCAGCTGGTGAGGAATTTGGCAGCCAAGTTGCTCACTGGAGCAAGACGGTTTGAGCATATTACACCAGTCCTGGCCTGACCGGCTGCCAATTAGCTTGTGAGCCCAATTCAAAGTGCTGGTTTTGACCAGTGGTGTAGCGTGGGTTGCCAGCATGCAGGGCAAGGAAAGTATTGTGCCCCTTAACTGGTGCCTCCATGCAATGCTACTGCTGCTGCCAGAAAGAGCAGTGGAGCAGTGGTGGGACATGGGTGTGTGCCTTCACCACTGCCACCGCTGTGAGTCTCACCATCTGCCCATCTCTGCCGGCAGGGGATGCTGTATGGCCAAGGGATGCAAGAGCCTGTCCTCTCCCAGCTCCTGTTCAGCATGCTGCTCACATGAGACAGAATGGGGAGCACCTCCAGTTGCGGCACCAGCTGCAGAGGCTTTTCTCTAAAAATGTGCCTCGGGCAATTGCTCTGGTAGCCCCCCGCCCATATTACACTTTGATTTCGACCTATAAAGCCTTAAATGGCTCAGGACCACAATACTTCAAGGACCACCAGCTAGGTCTCCAGCTGTTTTGGGACTACAACTCCTATCATCCCTAGCTAGCAGGACCAGTGGTCAAAGAAGATGGGAATTGTAGTTCAAAAACAGCTAGAGACCCAAGTTTGGGAAACCCTGGACTCTAGATGATAGCTAATACACAGGAGATCTTATACAGATTATAGACAAAACTGATTGTTTCAAGAAGTGGCAAAAAGACATATCTAGATTTGTCTGGCAGGGCAAAAAGCCAAGGATAAAATTTAAAATATTAACAGATGCAAAGGAAAGAGGAGGCTTTGCCCTGCCAGATTTGAAACTTTATTATGAAGCAGCAGCGTTCTGCTGGTTAAAAGAATGGCTACTTCTTGAGAACACAGACATTTTGGATTTAGAAGGATTTAATAATGTTTTTGGTTGGCATGCATATCTATGGTATGATAAGGTTAAAGTGCATAGAATGTTTAAAATTCACATTGTCAGGAATGCATTGTTGAAAGTGTGGATGAGGTATAAAGATCTGCTTGAAAATAAGACTCCAAGGTGGTTGTCTCCAATGGAAGCAAAAGCACTAAAAAAACTCAATATGGAGGCCAATTGGCCAAAATATTGGGAGATTCTAGAACAAGATGGAGAAAAATGGAAATTACAGAGTTTTGACAAATTAAAAAATAGAGTTCGTGATTGGCTTCATTATCATCAGATAATGGAGGCTTATAAAATGGACAGAAAAATTGGCTTCCAGGTGGAAAAATCAAAATTGGAAACAGAATTGTTAGAGCCAAAAACTAAAATTTTATCAAGAGTGTATAACTTGCTGTTGAAATGGAATACACAGGATGAGGAAGTGAAATCAGCGATGGTTAAGTGGGCCCAAGACCTGGGTCATAACATAATGTTTGCTGACTGGAAACGGTTATGGACCACTGGTATGAAATTTACGGCATCTAATGCCTTAAGAGAGAATATTATGAAAATGATATACAGGTGGTACATGACACCAGTCAAGCTAGCAAAAATTTATCATCTGCCCAATAATAAATGTTGGAAATGTAAAGAGGTAGAAGGTACATTCTTTCACCTTTGGTGGACGTGCCCAAAGATCAAGGCATTCTGGGAGACGATTTATAATGAGCTGAAAAAAGTGTTTAAGTACACATTCCCGAAGAAACCAGAAGCCTTTCTCCTGGGTATGGTTAGCCAACAGGTGTATAAGAAGGATAGGACCTTTTTTATGTATGCTACAGCAGCAGCAAGAATACTCATCGCACAGTATTGGAAGACACAACAGCTACCCACGCTGGAAGAATGGCAGATGAAGGTTACTGACTACATGGAACTGGCAGAAATGACCGGCAGAATCAGAGACCAGGGAGAAGAGACGGTGAAGGAAGACTGGAAGAAATTTAAAGATTATTTACAGAAATATTATAAGATAAGGAATGTTTGATGACATCAGATTGACTATAAATGGTTATTAGTAAAAAAGTAAAAAGAAAAAGATCCAACATTTTTATACATAAGGAAAAGTAACTATATATCATACATTAAGATGATTATAAGATTAAATTATGACAGAGGGAAAGAATTTGCGGACACAATATATGATTGGGAATACAGAGAAGGGAGGTCTGGGGAAGTCGGGGAAATAAGCTAATGAAAAGAGTATAAGGAGACAGAAAATGTTTTTAACATTTTTTTTTTTTGCATTGTTTTGCGTTTGTGTGTTGTAGTGTTTTTTCTTTGTTGGTGTTTCTTGTTGTGAAGTTTCTTGTTTGTTGTTGTTTTGTGATAATTGTAATTGTAAAACTCAATAAAAAAAATACACAGGAGATCTTACTTAGGACAAGGTGTGGGATTGGCTGGTTATCAGGTTCTTCATGACTATGATTTCATGATTATTTTTTCATAAAATGGTTTAAAAGAAGGAGGATCTCGGAATAGATCAGGTGACAAATATGCTGGCAAGGGGTGGGGGTGCCATTACCTAGAAAGGAAAAAACAGCAACCAGTGCAACATCTCGTCCGTAGTTCCTCCTCCTGTTTTCTAAAATACCAGGAGGGTGTTTAAGTGCAGACTTACAGTTGACCTCTGTGAGCTCAAGCAGATTGGTCACTGATGGGTTTTCAGAAGCTCTGCAACTCACATTATCAGCGTTTCTGAGCATCCTTGATGAAGAATTGACGTATTTCCTTAGAAAGGAGGCTAGGTCATGAAGTTTGCATGTGCAGTTCCACGAGTTCTGGTCTAAGCTTAGAAGACTTAATTGAGCGAGAGAGGAAAAGGTGTCAGGAATAATGGCTAGCCTGTTCCTTGAAAGGTCAATTTCCATCAGTTGGGCGAGGCCATGGAAGGCTCTCTTTTCAATGGAGCTAATGAAATTGTTTGACAAATCCAGGATCCTGAGTTTGCCAAGCTTTGCCATCTCAAAGCTTTCCCCTGTGATGCTCATTAGTTGATTCCCATTTAAGTGGAGTCTAATAAGATCCTTTGTGCTCATAAACCAAATTCCACGAATGCGGCTCAAAATGTTGTTGCTTAACACTAGCACTTGCAGCTTTTGAAGTTCATGAAATGTGCTGTACGTGATGGAAGAGCTTGATATTTGGTTCTGGTCCAGAAGTAAAGTCTTCAGGGTTCTAAGTCCAAGAAAAGCATCATCTCTAATGGTTGTAATCCCATTAGCGCTGAGTCTTAGTAAAGTTGCATTGAACAGGAAGGACAGGTTAAACCCTTCTACTGAAGTGATACTTCCATCAGTAACAATCAAAGCTTTTGTGGATGCAGGAACAGCTATACGAAAGGAATAGAAATATAGTTAAGTTTCTATAGAGGTGCAGGTTTGCTCCTCGTAATCTTTGCTTGGATTTTAAGCAACTCATATTAATGGGGTTATGAATCAAAAGTTATTTTTCATTTGTTAAAAGAGAAAACTTCCCATTCTAATTTACAAAATACCTACTAGCGTTCTTGATATACAATTTATTGATACAAAGTATTGCTTTGATAAATTTTATTTATTTGTTTTGACAGTTTATGTGCTGCTTAATTACAATCATTATCTAGGGGCGTGCAATGAAAATAAAAAACCAGTTAAAAATATAAATTCAGAATTGAGTTAAAATTCTTGCTGGAATAAACGTGTCTTTAGTAGGCACTGGAAATTCAAGTTGCCTGACCTCAACTGGAAGGGAATTCCATGAAATGGGGCCCACAATATTGAATGCATCCATACATCTGAGTCATGGGGGACCACTAGGAGTAACTCCCCTGAAGACCTCAGTGGTTGGACAGGGATATCAAGAATCTTGCATTCCTCGAGCTATCTTAGACCCAAGTTGTTAAGGACTTTGCAAATGAATACAAGTGCCTTGAACCTGGCCTTGTAACATATGGGCAACCAGTGCAAGCTTTTGAACACTGGAGTCATGTAGAGGGAATAGTTTGTCCCCATCAACAGTCTGGTTGCTGATATATCTATATCATCTATATCTATGGAAATAGGGTGTGTGTGTGTGTGTGTGTGTATGAGTCAGAGAGAGCATTAGAAGACAACTTAGGTCAGTGATGAAATACAGTGTGATAGGTCATTTGAGCAACCTGCTTTTACAATCAAATATCACTTTTTAAAGCAATATTTTATCATTTCAAAAGGGGGGAAAGGAAAAGGAGCATGTAGTTAATTACCTCTATCCTGTTGAAAGAGAAACTTACCGTATTTTTTGCTCTATAGGACGCACCAGACGATAAGACACACCTAGTTTTGGGGGGAGGTAAACAAGAAAAAAAAATATTCTGAATCCCAGAAGCCAGAACAGCAAGAGGGATCTGGCTTCTGGGATAGCCTCTTGCTGTTCTGGCTTCCGGGATAGCTGCTGAAGCCTCTCCTGGGCAGCGGGATGAAGGCTCCCCCTGCCCGGAAGAGGCTGCCCTCTGTCCCTTCCCCCATCTCCTGCAAGATCCGCGCGCTCTTAAAAGGGAGTGCGGCTCTTGGGGGCTTTTCTGGGAAATGTGGGAAGGGACAGAGCCACGCGCGAAGCCTCTGCAGGGCAGCAGGGAGCCTTCGTCCCGCTGCCCTGCGGAGGCTTTGGGGGCCTATCCAAAAGCCAGAATAGCTAGAGGGAGTGCTGCGCAGCACTCCCTCTAGCTGGTCTAGCTTCGCGCGAAGCCTCTGCAGGGCACGGGGAGCCTTCATCCCCGTGTCCTGCGGGGTGCCTTCATCCCGCTGCCCTGCGGAGGCTTTGCACAGCTAAGCCAGAAGCTAGAACAGCAAGAGGGAGCGCTGCAAACCACTCCCTCTCCCTATTCTAGCTTCTGGCTTAGCCGCGCAGCCTGCATTTGCTCCATAAGAAGCACAGACATTTCCCCTTACTTTTTAGAAGGGAAAAAGTGTGTCTTATAGAGAGAAAAATACGGTACTTGGGGGCAGTTCATAAAGGCTATCCAAGGCTATTCATCCCTAAGGCAAAAGTGCACTAACCCCTGGAACAGATCCCAAGTGGATCTGCACCACAGGGCCCCAAATTCAACATTAAGTAGGAAGATGTTTTTATGCGTTGTCCTTATTTCATGCTTCAGAATGGAAAGGCAGGGCTCCACTCCTTTTCTGTTTCATTATTTTGCTGCATTGTATCTAGTGAATGCAATAAGCATGCTATACATGTAATATCTGGCATTCCATGTGATCTTTCACTCCGGCTGTGGAGGGTAGAGCTTTAATGGCTTCATAAACTGACAGCACAATTCTGCACCAAGTGGCTGGAAGGTATACATCGCTGCAGAGGTGCATTGCCATCAAAACCCCATCTGGAGCATGCTGCTTGCATCCTGGATGCAGCCTATGACTGGAAAGCACCAATGAAAAAACTCATAGCAAAACAGCCCAGAATCTAATAATAATATATCCAGGTCAGACAAAGATGATGGAAAGAGTGGACTGCTTCCCTTAACTGGAGCAGCATGGATATGTGTTATGCCAGCACTCCAAGCTGCCTCTCTCAGCTGACTGCCGTCATCAATCTCCCTGTCCTGCCTGGATTAAGTCACTGCCAGCTTGCCCTCTCCCAGCACCATGCTCACTCAGACAGTAGCGTAAATTCATCAAAAGCTTCATACAACACTCTTGTCGTTACCAGTATATTAATATTTTTTGGGGGGTGGGGGGTTTACTGTGCTCCTGTGTGACAGATTTGTTCAAGAAACAGAAAACCATCTGTTCCACTAGATGTCAAAGTTAATGCATTGCTTATCACAATGATTTTTATGCTGTAATATGCAAAAAGATTTTCCCCGCCTCTCCACCTTTCTAATGGAAGTGAGAAACCAACAGCACTTTAACATAAGCACGCCGAGCAGGCAAGCTTCCCACATGCTGCTCAGCCACCGTGCCTCCATCCTGACCTGATGCACTCCTGCTATTACCAGCAAGGGCGTCCCCTGAGTAGCGACTGTCATTTGAGCTACCTCACCAATTTACGGATGCTAATGTTTATCTGTGCTGGGAAGTCATTTGTTGTTTTCCCTTTACAATATGGATTATTTTGCCTCGGGCGGTTGTAATAAACTTGACAGGGGGTCTGTTTTCTTATTGATGCCTTGGAGGATTTCCCATAGGGCTCTCATTAAGGCATCTGAATGCAGTCCCCCTGCTGTGGTATGTATTGCTTTTAATCAGGTCCCTCTATATGATAGAGATTAGCCCAGTCTTAGCTTACGTATCGTACAGTTGCTAAAATGACTGACGGAAGACTACAGAGCCGCCATTAAACAAGTAGCACTTTTCGCAAGATAAAAGTTGATGTTATTATGGGTTATCCTGACAACGCTGGCTACTGCGCCGCCACTTCAGCATATTAGCATGCGCGTACTAATTGAATGAGGCAGAATGGTTGCGAAAGTGTGCTTACGTTGCATCTGCCAATGTTAAAACAGATATGGTGATACATTTGTCACCGAGCAAAGTAACGCAGGCTTTAAAATAGCAAAGGCACAAGGGTAGTTAAGTACTGCTGGATTACTTGCAAATGAAATAGTTTAACTGCCGGATTCTATAACTTGCAATAACAGCACAGGTATGCTTGTGACAGCTGTTAACAATGTTACCTGATCTTAACATTCAATCCAGCACAAAGGTTTAAAGTGACGATTCGAGGCAATTGGCTAGAGGGCTAATCAGTATTCCCCCCCACCCCCCATGCAGCAGTACACTACAAGTTGTTGCCTGCAGGCCATCAATTACTTAAAAACACCAAAAGCTCTAATTTATTGTTTTTAACACTTTGTGAGATTTGCAATTTTAATTTCTCGCTGAAATGAAAAACCAAATAACAGAAAGCTTCTCAGTTTTTGCACGTATTGAGCAGAGTCCATAAGTTTGGCAGCACCCAGCTGTGCTAAAACTCTTCAAGCACCAGCCTTTCAGCTGCCTTCTAGGACTTTTAACAGGAAGCAGCTAGCAATAGGTTCATTAGCCTTTTGCTATGGACTCTTCCTTGGGCTACATATGGTTAGATTCCTCTTCATGCTTTGGTTCTATTCCCTTCCCTCCAGAAATTTCATCTCATCTCACTAGTCCCCATCCAAGTCTTCCATAATTTAATCCTAGGCTAGTGCAGTGGTGTAGCTAGCTGCTTGAGCACCCGGGGCAGCACGCACACCCTGTGCCCAGGGCTGGGGCTAGCCACCCTTGGGAGCAGGGCAAGCCAACCATTGGGCGGGGTGAGCCAGGGTAGGCCACTCTGCATGGAGCCTTGCCGCAGCCTCCCCATCAGCTGCAGGGCGGCAGAGCCTGCAGATGCCTAAACCACTGTGTCACTCCCAGGAGAGACACATGGCTCGGGTGCTCTACAGGCCCTGTGGTAAGTGCCTCCCCCTTCCGTGTGGTGCCCAGTGCCTCCCATCCCCTAAGTACGCCTCTGCGTAGTGTGAGTCGTTTTTTGCGTATTCACCTCATTTGAGTTACTCCTTTCCTTGATGTACCTGCCTGTCATCCCGACCTTGCCTGACCCTTCCTCTGACCCATGGACTGAACTGTAAACTTGATTTTGAAATAGTTGTACTCAGCAAATCCCACTATTGTAGATCTATCCTTTCTTATTTCAGCTTAGTTCCTACAAGGCTCTGTCCAATCTTTCTTCTGCAAAGGCCGAATGCGCTTGCTCTTGAAAGCCTAATATCAATGGCCTCATATCAAAATTGGTTATGAAATGTAGCCCAGAAGTTTAACATTACCCTTTTAAATGACTTCTGTGACTATTCAGAGATTCTTCCTAAAATAACTATGGCCTATGTGACGCAGTCTTGATCCTCATTAATTGAAACAATTATATATGACTTTATATGTATCATAGCATTCCCACTTGAAATGGAATGGAATTCTTTTGACATTGCTTTTGACTACCTCCAAAGCACAACTTTGAATGAGAACACATGGGCATTGAGCAGCAAGCAAAGAAACACTCCCATTATTCCCTGGAAACCACCGACTTTCACACAGCTTTCAATTACAATGTGGTTTAATTAAATTGGCATCAATTCTTCCACGTAGAACAGCCTTCAAAGTCAGGGAATTCATCTTGCAAAGTGGGAGCTTAATTTGTATTGATTTTGATTAGAGTTTAAAATCATTGGGCCTCTACCATCCTCACAGCCAAATTAGCCTCTCATTAAAAGCCAAAGTAGACTCGATGGCGACTGTGGGCAAAGCACTTGCCTGTGTAAGTGTCCCATGAATCACCATCAGGTATAAATGCATTTAACACTTGAGTCGGTTTGTGTTTAGAGGAGTTAGCGTGCCACTGCTAGCTACCTTGTCCAGGCCATCAGCTCTGCACACAGATAAGCTGACTCATGCGTTAAGTACATTTACACATGGTAAGGCATTTGAGGAATGTTTAACATAGGCATGCACCATCCTCCCTGTTTTCGGCCCAATATGACTTTGAAAACAGTTGTTCTGACCATGTCCTGCCTTGGCTTCATAGCCTTCCATGCTCCCCTAAGACATGGCTGAGGGAGACATACAGCGGGGGGAGGGGGGCTGTAACCTTCCAAATGAATTTTGGTTGCAGTTCTTGCCACCCCTGATCTTGGGCCATGCTAGCTGGGACTGAAGGTAGTTTGAGTCCAACAACATCTGGAGGTCCCCATCCCTGACAGAGAGGTTGCTTGACTCAGGGACGAACCTTCAGCATCTCCTCACATGCCTTCCCAGCTTGAGGACAAGGCCTAAATACCACCTGTACCTTGAATCTCCCATTAAACACCTACTGAGTATTTAGCTACGAGCTTAATGTAGAGCCAATGCTTCAAAGCTTTTCTAGGAAGAGAGACTTTCACTGGCATATTTGTTATGGGAGTAGGATGGCAGCAAAGGAGATCATCACAAAACCCAGGAAGTTACTGCATTTATTTACATTTGGCGTCCCATTTGGGTCCCTTATTTTTTTCTTCCTCATATGCCAAATGGGAACAGTATAGCCAGGGAAAAGGATTATTGATTTTGTGGGTCATTTTATATTATTTTAATAACTATTAGGTTAGGAATTTTTTTTTCTGCTGATGGCAATAAGCAAATTTTCCTTTCCTAAGAATCAGCAGCACTTTGCTTTAAATTTGTTAATCAGGTGTCTTATTAAATTGTTGACTTAAACAAGCAATACATAATGAACACAGGCATTGTATCTTGTTAGCATTTCCACAGCTCATTTAACACCAAGAGAAGAAAAAGCATACTTTCTTTCAGAATTATAATGCACTTTATGATGCTAATCTGTATCATTGGTACATCACTTAATCTTGCTAATGCTGAAGGGTTCCTTGGCAGGGTTAGAAGGCAATTGATAGCTCATTCAGCCAGTGGACAGCTTGAACTTTGCACAAAATGTGGATAAAACTTATTAAAATGATCTATTTTGTTTTTCTTAAAGCGTTTGGCTGAGTGAAATGACTCTGTTCTCAGTAACAAAGGTTTTCAATTACCTCTGAAGGGCTTGGAATAGTTTGGATAAGGCCTCTAGGCAAAGAGAAATGAAACAATGCTATCACTCTCCAGTCAAAATGTGAAAGGCTAGCTCTCTGAAAGTTTACCTCGCAGCAGCAGGCACAAGAAGCAGTCAATACAATTACAGCTGTGCTGTGTGAGCTTACAGTATAGAATAAATATCAGTTCTCTGTAAGTGTCTTACTTAGTTACCTAGTATATATGTTAATCCTTGACACAGAGTAATATCTTCAGAGCATACCACGCATGAAGGAGGGCATGATGCGGTTAACTGAATCATCATAGCAAGCAGACTGAGCAATGCACCTAAAAGGGACGAAAAAAGGGTACATGTACATATATCTGTATACACACACACGCACACATATCTTGGCCCTGACTTTTTAATATTGTTATTCATGACTTAATTGTAATTAAGCAGTGAACCCATCACTTTTCAAAGAATTACACTTGTTTAAAAGTCAGGTGTTGATGCAGTCTACAGGGTTGGAAAACAATTGTGATTCTTCCATTTTTGTTTTCATTTATAAGAAACACATTTAGCACCCTGTCTGATTTGGCCCTTAAATTAGTCTGTGTTTGGGACTCTTTATAAGCATCATACATGCTGCTTAAGTTGTTACAAGTGATAGCTTCACTTTAGGGGGGTGGGTTGAGGTGCCGGATCCCTAAACCTTGAAGCTGTAATTTCATCCATCCTCAGATGGAGAAGGTCCTCTTTTCAAAGAGTTGTGGAAGGCAAGGAAAAGACACAGAATGGTAAGAAATGGAATGGTAAGAAAGCATTCAGTATGGCTCATCTGTTACCTACAGTTCAGCTTAGATACCAAGTTAAGGAAGTTCATGGAGGCAAAGCTTTTTATCACAGCCCTCAGCACCTTTGTACTATGACCCTACCCCATATTCCTTAGAGACACTCACCAACCCTCCTGCATGGCTGTAGGGTTCCTTAAGTTAATTTGCCTTAGGATCCAAGCCAGTACCTTTTACAAATTGGAAGTGTATGGCTGGAAGTGCTTTTTTTTTCTATCTTCACCAAAACAGACTCAATTTTCTTTGTACTTATATTGTTGTTCTGTCCTTATATATTTGCAGGGAAGGCCTGAATTTTCTGAAGTGGTCTCCAAATTAGAAGAGTGCCTGTGCAATATTGAGGTAATGGCAGAACATGTCACAGTTGGTAAGCAACATGAATGCATGGTTATGAGCGAGTGTGATGATGGCTGGGCTGGTTGCTCACAGAAGGAACTCCAGAAATATTGCAAGATATGGTGCCTGGCATTCTCAAGCTGATGTGCTCCGCTGCGATCTTAGCTATGAGATAGGAAGGAGATGCAGGAAACGAATGCCATTTAAATATTGAAGGAACAGAGACATCACACCATAAAAAAACAGAGCCTAAAGTTAGAAGTCCTCATTCGTCTCCATTCGTAGAAACAAGCAATGAGAGTTAAAGGTGGAATGGGGGAAACATCATTGGTCCCAGGGTATGAACTGAAGGCACACAAGATGCCCACCTTACATGTGAAGGTCTGGACAGTGCCTGGATGAAGAGCAGCTGGGGAACCACATGAACTCAGGCTGGGGTTCCATGATGGAAGAAAAGTGGGCTATATATGTATAAATAAATACAATTCCCATACTGTGCACAATCATATATATCTTTGTTCCCACGTCTGCTATTTAACTTCCCCTCCCCCAGCCCCTCCCCTGCCACCCACCCACCACTGAAATTTCATGTAATGTCTAATTCAGCCCTTGGCATTAGGCAGCTTTGTATGTGAAATTTTGAGTGTGCACTTCATAAGCTACAATGTCTACCTTTGGCTCCCTGGAGAAAACGGTTGCTTGTCTGTTTCCCATTTTGCCATAAAGAGAAACAATGCAGAAAACAGGTATCTGGAACCATGTTTCACTTGTCCTGCAGCATCTCTAAACCAGAGCACCCAGCTCCTATCCATGATGTCACAAAATAGGTCACACTACCACCCTTACACTACTTGCTTTAGTTTTGCATTTTCTTCTTCTAAACTTTACAAACTGAAATGGTGCAAAGGGTAAATGTCTGCATTGATGTTATAGGGTTATTGGCAATTAGGACATGCAAGAAAAGTTTTGTAAGAGCTGAGCCTCCAGATCATACCAAAGGTCCTTGCTAAATGAGCTTACTCAACATAATGTGATTAGCAGAAGTTAATTACCACAAGCAAGATCAACTTTTCCTGCTTACAAGGACTTACAGTCTAGCATTTGGGTTTAGCATACAACATCCTAATGCCTTTTGCTTTCAGCATATTTTTTTCAGATCAGAATGTGAATGAATCCGAATATTACTGAACTAGTTTTATTAGCTTTCATGAGGAGCCTCAGACCATGTGGTTGATGGCTGTACAATGGCCACAGGTCATCCTATGTGATCTAGGGCTTCTCACTTCACCTTAGTGGCCAGGGATGATACTGCAGCAACTTCCATGACACTCACCATTAAGAAACAAGCTCTGAAGCATCCTTGAAATCCTGTCCTGGTGCTGTCTAATGCCAAATGCAAGGAATTACATTCTGAACTTGAGAGGGTCCCCTTCCCATAAGAACATTAATGTGGCATTGTGTATTATTTCAAAATGTGGTAAGCCCCAAGTGCACCACTGGTTTGGGCAAGGACTGTGGTTAAAGAAAAATCATGCCCAAAGGTTCACTGCTCTCCAATGCTCTAAGTTTTCACATGTCCAAGGGCTGTACCCTGCAGTTTAAAAACAAATTCTGGGGCTTCTTCCTGCCAATCCTTTCCTTGCTTTGAGTCCTGTGGCTTCATCCCTCAGAAAAGGTAAATTTCACAGTGTTGAAGGGAGAAAATACCAGATCAAGTATTTTCTAAAGCAATCAGCTGAGTCAGTGGAACTTAACTTCAGTCTATGGCTAAAAAAAAATCCCAGTCCTTTTGGCTTTCAACCGAGAGGATAGCTGATGAAATAGACGACATGCTTGATCTTGGCAACCAGGGCTGCACATGTGGGGAAAGTTCCCCATTTCCTTTCCCCTCCTATCAAAGTATATCACCACTCTTGAGCCAAAGGGTCAGAGCAGTGACTCCCATCATCTATTTCATTTTTCAAGCTCCAGCTGCAGCATGATACATTGTGTGTAGGTGGAAGTGCCTCTAAGAAAGTGTGTGTGTACATGTGTGTTTTGTTTTGTTGACAGCCTGAAGCAGTATATCACAAGTAACTGTGCTGTCTCAGAGGAGACCTAGCTAGCTCCTGTGATACATAGTCAGCAGTTTATATGAGATTAAATCTGGGGTGTGAGCCCATGTAAGCTTCAGAAAGAAAAGCAATACTTAGCTGGCTAAAACACATCGCGTCCATCATCAGAGCAACAGAGTGGTGAAGTTTGAAGGAGCAAGTGCTGTCATAAAGGGAGGCTAACATTTTAGGATCTTTGTTGGCCACATGAAATAAGATGTGAAGATACTCTCTGGGCTTGTTCAAACCAGAACAAATTGTTGATTTGCACCTGCCTGTTTCCTCATTAATGTAAGAAAACCTCCTAGAAGTTGTTGAACTAAAACACCCACCATCCCTGAACACTGCCTATGCTAGCTGGGGCTGATGGGAGCTGGAATAACTCCTTAGGGTCCAAGGAGCAACGTTTGCCACATGGCACAGCTGTGGTGGGTCTGGGGAGGCTGCCATCTTCCAGTGGGGTTGGAGGATAGTTGAAGGGTCTCTCTTTGGCCAACCCTTGGAACAGCATATACATGCGAGAGTACATGTTCAGTCCCCTGAACAGAAAACATAACAGAATGCTTTGTACAGGCGACAATGATTAGCATCCTCTTGGCAACAATTTCTGAAACCTAACATGTTGAGAGCAGTAGAAATAGCTGGGGACTGGAGCAAAGTTACTTGTGAGATACTGCATATGGTGAGTTCTGCTGCTGTCAGCTTTTCTGGCAAGATTTCACAGTTCTCATAAGTGGGTATTGACAGTGTTCTCTCTGTTAATTCCAGCTGATGTCACCAGCCTCTAGCAACAGCAGTGGTTCTCTTTCTCCTTCCTCTTCCTCGGATTGCCTGGTTGCTCGAGGATGCCCTGGGCGCAGCCATGTTGCTGCTTTACGAAGCCGTTTTGAGCTGGAATATGCCTTGAATGCAAGAACTTATGCTGTCTGGTCACAAAGGTAAGAATGCAAATGGACGGAAGGAAGGAAGGAAGGATCCTTCCTTGGCCCATGGGGTTCTAAGAGTTGCCAGGTACTTAAATAATCGGCTGTTTGGACAACTACTAGCACCTAGTAGAAATGTCACCTGAAAGCAACACAGAAAGAAAACCAGTCTCTTTATTTCTTGGAGGAGACAAAATACAATCTGTGTGCTTCAGCATCTTAAGTGTCACTCTGGCAACACAATCTACAACAGCACTAGAAAAATGTGTAGTTGATTATTTCCCGAACTTAGTTCTAAAAGTCCTGGTAAAATGGTTTGTAAGGTTTTCAGAAGTATAACGGATCTTTGGGGTTGGGGAGCCCCAAAGGGTTGGACCCGAAAAACAGCTTAGTGAAGAATGAGCATGTTCAGTAGGCACCAAATGCTGGCTAAGTATGAGAGGGAAGGAAAGGAAACCAGGGGAAATGGAATGGAGTGGCAGGAAACCCAAATAGCAGTACTCCATACAAATAGCAATACTCCACACTCCTTTGGTTAAATGTTCCACTTGCACCCTTCCAATGCTCACCAGTTAAAAGAAAGATCAACAAGAGTGAGCTGGAAACAAGCAGGTTATGGAAATGTTAGAAGGATCTTATACCACATTCCTCTTTTGTGCTGCAGCATATAATAGATTTGCATGAAAAGAATGAGCGAGTGACACATTTAGGTTACACTATAGATACCCAAGAGGGCGAGAAAAGTAGTTATCACAGCAGCCTCCCTGCTACTGTAATTTAATGTTCATCTCAGTGCGCCACCCAAGCTCATTAGCTTGCTGAAATGGGTTCCTGTATAACCCAAAGGGTTACAGAACAGTTTCCCCCCTCAAATTCTGTGCAATACAAATTAACTAACTCCAGTCCTATAAATAGAACATTAAAAGAGTCGCCCAGAGGCAAAATGTAAAGTAAAATGAAGATGGTTTCTGCAGATTCAGTGTTTTTTTCAATTATACAACACACTGGGATGATTAATGACCTAGCTTTCTAATGACAATAGTTTCTTGAGGCTTTAATTTTTTAAAACATACAAATTGAGAGAGGGATTCTGCACTATGTGCTAACATCCATTGCAGTGCATTTTTTCCACACCCTCCACCCCCGTTTTAGCTACCCAAAGTAGCAAGGTACACACACATCTACTTTTGCCTTCTCACCCACACACAAAGTTAAGGAGGCATGAAATTACCTGCTCAATGCTCGCCTTGTAAATGCAGTCCTTTCTGTTCATAACGCTACAGTGTTCCAAAGAATGCTGTGGGAACTTAAGCTGGGGGTGAAAGCTTAGGTCAGAATCTAGAGAGAGAGCAGCTTTTGGTGTGTGCAAGACCCTTCGGCATGCACATAATGGCGGCTAGTGACCATTGGGAAGCCAGAGAGGCCAAGAGCCAATGACAGGTAGAGCCAATGCATTTCAGGATTTGCACACCCAGGTTTCTCAACCTCCAACAATTCTTCATGCAGTCATAGGCTGCTTTTTGTCTAAATGTCCCCTCTTCACACTAGTCTCCTTTGTAAGGAAACTCAGAAGGACTGGGCCTAACAAGTTGTAGCATTCCCTCCCCACAGAGACGTGCCTGGCATCTTCATTATGCAGTTTCTGCTGTAGGCAGAAGAAACACCTCTGACACATGAGATATACAGGCAATTCCCCATTTGCACAGGCTGTGTGTGTTCTGAGTCATTGTGCACATCAGCAGTCAAACGGCAACCCATTCCACCCCCTTCCAGGACCAAAAACTATGTGTGCGTCGGCAGTCTTGTGTCAATCAGGCAGGTTCAGAATGGTCCCACTCTGTTCTTGCAACTGTCAATTGTTTTAAACTGTATTTTAATACTGTATTTAAAATGTTTGTAATCTATCCTAGGACCTTATGCTGAAAGGTGGGTAATAATTTAAACAGCAACAACAATAATTAGGAGGAGCAGTTGCTCATTGAGCAACAGAATAATTCACTGAGCTGATTCGGTTTTGCTCAAGCAGGAAATTTCAGAACCAGGCTTTGATATCCTTTTGCTGATGACTAAAGTGGGAAGGAATTGGGGGGCATGTTTGGAGACCTAAACAGGGGTTAAACAAGGCTTCATTTCACCTGGGTCAGAAACCCAGTTTGGCACCTCCTCCACATGCATTTGCGTGCGCACACACACACAGGCTGTCACCCCTCTGGAGGCTTCACCCTGGCTAGCTGCCCCAAAGCTATTGCTCTGCCTAAAACATTTTGTCTTTTTTAACACATCTAGAAGAATGAAATTTGCATCATAAGAACACAGGATCAGCCCTGCTGGATCAGGCCCATCTAGTCCAGCACCCAGTTCTCATTGTGGCTCACCAGATGCCCCTGGGGACAAGCAGAACCTGAGCATCACAGAAGCAACTAGTATCCTAGGCCTACTGCCTCTGGCAGTGGAGGGAGAACACAGCCATTCTGGCTAGTAGCTACTGATAGCCTTGTCCTCCATGAATTTGCCTAATCCTCTCTTAAAGCCATCCAAACTGGGGGCCATTATGCCTACCTCTTGTGAGAGCGAATTCCATAGTTTAGCTTCACACTGTGTGAATAAGTGCTTTCCTTTGTCCTGAATCTTGTAGCTTTTTCCTGCTTCATTACATGGCATGGCCCTAATATTATGAGAGAGGGAGGGCAAACTTTTCTCTCTCTACTTTCTCCACACCATCCGTGGTTGTATACACCTCTTATTCACCTTTTCTCTAAGCTAAAAAGTTGTAATCTCTTAGGGGATCTGCACTCTGCATCCAAAGGTGGAAAGACCGGCTTTCCACAGGCCGCCTGCCCTTTGCTGACAGTGGCCAGTCATAGTATGCAGTCATGCTAAATGTTCAACTTCCTGTCACTTGGATAACTGATTGAGTTGCCCTTTTGGTTTCATGGTTTTATGTGCGAGCAGGGATAGATTAATGAGCTCCACCACAGAAAAATATTTGAGAAGTAAGTGAAGCTGATGACACGTTACTTTACAGTTTAGCGGAATTCAACAAATCTGATTCTATTATCCTGTCAAGTTCCGCAAAAGAGACCTTGAAAGCATAAAAAAGAAGGAGAGAGAGAGAATCTTTAATCGAACCCAGAAGCTATGAATGCAGCTACGGAGTTCAGCTGTGTTAGCTGGTGACAGACCTTTGTTTTCTTCCCCATCTTGTGAAGTAAATAATATCCCCAAAGACTAATTAAGTTTCTGCAAAGTCCTGTCTTAGTAACACAGCTCCTTTCTGCTCTTTGAGAAAAGAGTGTCAGTGTCCTGGAATCATGGCTAATGATTTTTTAAATAAAAAAATACATATATATTTTCAAAAGACTCTTCAAGGTTTATGCAAGCAAATTCACTGAAGGCAGACCAAGTGGAGGGAGGGGGGATCTGTTTTCAAAAGCACAGAACTCAACTCAGGTTATTATTTTTTCCCTAGGACATTTAAAAACCAACAGCCACTTTTTAACCCAACTGAGTATCAGCTTTGTTCTGATAGATGTAGCCTTGCATGGATGCCTTGAAGTGTTTGGGCACAGTCACGGATCTCGTGTGTATCTGAACACTGAACTCAACCAACTCTTTCTGTAATTGGGAAGGGAAAAGTAACTTGAGATAGTGTCACTTAATATCACACACACACACACACACACACACACACACACACACACACACAATTCAAAGGTTTCATTCCCCCATCCTCCATGGCTGCCACCACTGACCCAGCTCTGGAATGGTAAGTGAGAGAGCTCCAAATTCAACTACTGTCTGTGGTGGCATGAGCTTAACCTTATTGTTACTCCATGAACCTGTGGTCCGCTGGATGTTGCTGGACCACACAAATCCCATCATCCTTGAACACTGGTCATGCTTAGTGGGGCTGCTGGAAGCAACATCTAGAGAACCACAGGTTCCTTATCCCTGCCATGAATGAATGAGTGAGCCTCCTTACCTTAAGGCACACCCTTTCCATATAACCCCCTAACCAGTTAGATCAGTACTAGGGGACCCTGCTCTTTGTTTCTTCCACCACCACCTGAGGCATGGCAGGTGAGCACTTGAGATGCCTAGAGGCAGGTGAGCAGTCGAGCTTCCTGGATTGTGGAATGCTTTCCTGAGGGAAGGCTTGCATCACCTCCATTAGCGGTCCACCATTCCATATCCCACACTATCCCTCAAGGTCCCATGGGTTTTGAGGAGCAGATGTTCAGTGGGTGCAGGGAGCTGCGGAGGGAAGGGTGAGGCTGGAGAAACTCCATTCTGCAAGCATGCATGGTAGTGTTTGACCCCTCTGGCTTGCCATACCAGGATTTGTCTGTGTCAGCTCTTGGGCACGGTGAGTTGCTTAGTCTGCTGTGAGCAGCGTGGGCTTGCAGTGTGGCTTTTCCCTCCATAACCTTTCGTATTTAAGTTGTGTTTGCTACATGTATCCTCCATGTGGCCTTCTGTTCCACTCACCGAGTTAAAATTAGGATCCAAGTAATGGATTGTATAGTAATTGCTTTCAGAGGAGCTTGGAAGCAAGGATTATGACCTAAGTCACTGCTGAAACTTGGCATAGTGGTTAATCAAAGGCACCCAATTGCTAGAAAGGTCTGAAAAGGGCCTGTTCTACATCTTTCCCTCAAAAATAAGTGCATGAAACCTTTTCCCAGGGCCATGGTTCCATGACTTGCTTTCTCTACAGTTTTTATAGCCTTGCTGTGTTCCTTCTTACACAACTTTTTAACCTGGCTAAAGAATCTCGAGCTCATAATTCTTTGATTAGCTCTCAGCTATCATGCTGCACATGCGCAGGAACATCAGCCTCTTTCACAGAGTATCCCTATTGCACAGCCCGTCTGATAAAACCTTTGCAGTCTGCTGTTATGCTCCTAAGTGCTCAGCAATACTTTTTTTTTTCCTGGGTAGCCCAGTTTCCTCTTAATTTTAATTATTGCAAAAGTACCAAGCATTGTTGGTCTAAAAAAAGAACAACCCTGCCATCTTTCAGACCTTAAGCAAATGTGAGGGGGACGGGGAGGGGGATCGAGAAGGCCACAGCAGAGAAGTTGTCCCAGATTTGCACTGATGCTCTCTTTGAAATCGCACGGCACATACACCTCTCCGCCGGCAGCCTCATGCAATAATACAGCAGGCTCGCTAATCATCTTGCTGCTGTTTTTTTTTTTTTTTTCCAAGCCTTGGAGCCATGGCCAGTGGCTCAGTGCTAATGAGAGGAATCTGGGTATGATCTTTGCATCCTCCACAGGTGTGTCTCTGAGACAGAGCGCAACAGGCACACAGGTGAAGGGAGCTGCACTCCTCCCCCCCCCCAGCCCAACACACAGATTATCCTATGGCTTTACAAGGACAGGAGACGGGAGGGATGTTTCTGAGCACAAGATTGAGAGCGAGAGAGAGTTAAAAATGCTGCATGAAGGTCTTTAATGAACCATGAGAAGCCAATAACCACTGAAAGGCAGTGGGGCTTGAGAGCACCAAGAAGCTTGTCTAGCAGCGGGGAGACTAGTCTGCAGCCGCTCAGCTTTAGGGGCTGCCGCCTGCACTTTCAACAAGCCAGACTCCAAATGAGGCAGCTGTTCCAAGCAGGTATAAATAAAAGATGTGGTGTTCCTATGGGAACCTTTGGCATATTGGATTACCTATTCCCCAGCTAGAGTTTCCTTTCAGTTAAGTTTCTGTGCGAAAATCCTACACTTCAGGGTGTGCTTTTAAGAGGCGGATTGTGGAGTTGTTTATTTCTAACTGTATATCCGTGGCCCTGATAATCTTTCTGCCCTTGGAAGTACCCATTGGTTATGGGGCCCAGAGCTGCAAAGCTGACCATTCCCCAGGCCTCCTAAGCAAGCTGTGTAAAGTCAGGAAGGCAATATTTATCCCACACCGAAAGATGAAAATAAAAGCAAATTGCTGCCACAGGGAATCTGGAGTGGCTGCCACCTGGTTCTCACCTTTAATAAGGAGGGAAACGTCAAAAGTCAGCCATCTACATGGTTATACCTCTTTGTCCATCTATCTCAGTACTGCCTACTCGGACTTGCAGCAGCTCTCCAGAATCTCTGGCAAATGCATTCCACATCACAGGTACCTAATCTGCCCAAAAGTGGGCTTCCTACATGTGGTTTCTTGGTCACACTACAGGAAGACAAAGTGATGGCATACAGGAAGCAGTACACCTATAAACACACATGTTCATATTCCTTAAATCTTTGTGATAACTGCCAGAATGTCTTCATGGCAAGAAACTCATTTCAGGATTCCCATTGCATGTTTACTGGGTTGGATCCAGACATTGATTTCCAGGGCTAGAATGGATGCATCCACAGGAGGCTTCTGATCCAGTGGTGGGTGGAGATCTCTCCAACAGCGGAGGAAGTGATTTTTGCAGATTCCCCCTCAGCTCTCTGGAACAGTGTGAGAGGGGGCGGGGGAAGCATTAAAAGTTGCTTCTACACTTCTGCTAGCAGGAAAGTCCTGAGTGGAGCTCTTAATACAGGATGTTCCCACCAGTGGTAGCCAAGCCTGAGCCCAACCATTTTTAAGGCAATTTGGGCTGTGGAAATGTGTCAGCTGCAGCCCATGAAGCAGCCATTAGGGCAGGCTTATATTTTACACACACACACACACACACACACACGTAAGTGAGGTAGAAGCACCAAGCAGCCGCTGATGTTTCTGCTTTCCCCCATATCTCACTGGCTCTTGGACAACACTGTGAATAAGTCAGCAGAATCCCAAACCAATCAGGTCAGTCTGGAGTTCTCAAACATCCATATTAAGATTACAAGAGAAGCCAGCATGGCTTGATGCTCTGAGTTCTGAGCACATACCAGTTTCCCACCTTCTGATGTAGCAGAATTTGTTGAACAAATTATTTGCATGCATTTCCTTGGATGGCTCCTGTAGGAGAAAATCCAGTGTATTTGCCCTAACAAAAATGAAGATCTTTTCTTTTTTTAAATAAAAAAATGTTGGTATCACAGACATGTTTGTCTTCTACGCATTATGATTGAATGTGTGAACGCTTCTTTCTGTCCTTTTACCAGGCATTTGCCCGCCTTTGACTGCCTTGATATAATAGATGCATCCAGAAGCTGTACACCTTAGTCATTTTCTCCATTCTTCCCAGTTTATCAGCAATCTAAGCTGGCAGTTCAAACAGTGTTGCTAAATGGTGCCCCTGCAAAGCAATAGCCTGACCCAGAAATCATGAAGTGTTTGTGTGTATAGAGTTTGAGGCAATGTCTTATGTCTGACAGCCACGTTGACTAATATTAATGCTGGGTTGATGGTGAGCTCTGCGTTTGACCTTGGCCCCCATTAGATTTTGTTGCTTGAGCACAGTTTAGGAACCATACATTAGTTTTCATTTAGGTAAATTTGGAGCTGGATTAGTGACAGAGACACTCCACATAGCATGAATGAATAAATGGATTGAATTAGGCTAATAAATGAAGAAGCCATTTCAATTCAGCAGGGACCCTGCAGCTCTAACAATGTGGATTTCCTCTTCCACTAGCCCCAGAGTAGAGTTGCAGGTTATACATTACATGGACAGGGAGCAACTTGTGTCTCACATTGCATTGCATTGTATGGGCATTTGGTTTCAGGGTTATATATAGGACTGGGATTAAAGCAGAATGCCTTCTCTGAACAATCATAGTATTAAGAATCATGGGGTGGAATTCAACATTGCAGTGTGATGAGTGTTCCATCTGTGCAAACATATCAGCTTGCCAGATGAAAGAATCCCCCTCTCCCTGCATGCTGCTCTGGGGCTCTCCCAACCCTCCCCCCATAACCAAATGAGGGGGGGCATGTGGCAAGGAGAGGAGAAAGTTCCATTGCGTAAGTGGAAACCCTTGCACAGGGCTTTCCCTGACAGGGTTCAGTAGGTGAATCCCACCCATACTGTATAGGAAGCCCACAATTTATCCACATTTAACATGTGCACATTCAGCTATACCACTAGGGGGAGGGGTTAGAAAGAGGTGGTTGAAAGGAGCTAATGTCCAGGAAAAAAGACTTTGGCAATCCCACCCACCATTGCACCCAATGTGTTTTGGTTTTAGGCATGATCCCAGGAACGTAACCCCCATGTAAGTTGAGGGCTTACTATACTTCGGAACACTCTGCTTTGAAATACCAGTCCATTTGTTGGTGAATGTTGCTAGCTAGTTAAATGGCTTTTGTGGCCAGAATTTAAAGAAGAGTGTCTTTGAGTTTCTCCTGCTCAAAACCACAGTCTGCCACGCAGTGTGGCAAGTAGATTTTTGCTGTTTTAAACAGGTTTCAATCCATCTATCTATCTATCTATCTATCCTATTGAGTGCACACAAAACATCAGACTTGCCGGAACTGGCTCCTTGGATCCAATTAATAACCCTTACTTTAATTCTCAGCATTGTCACCACTCTCCAGATAGCTAGATGGACAGACAGACAGACAGTATTGCAAACTGTAATTCGAGTATAATATTCTAACCAAGGTAAGTATAGGGATGGGTGAAAGTGTTGAGACATTTATGAAGGCAACATGGTCAGTTTTCCATAGCAACTGCTTTGATGAGACTTCGAGAGGAGTATTATGAAGGAGGAAATGTCATTGTATTTGGGCAATGATATCACGTAAAGGGGGGGAAAGGCACATTTTAGCAAGACTATATAGGTGCTATTAGAGTCTGCTAAAATGAGAGGGAAAGGGGAAAATATCAACACTGCAAATCCATACAGGCTCCACAGTTACAGGTATATTTACTGGCAGCAAGTCCTATGTGTACTTCCAAGAAGGTACATTTAGGAACAAAGCTTCAGTTTTTTCACCGGGGAAAGGGGAAAAAATCTGCCAAACCAATATATAAATTTCTTACCTGCCATCAGTTAGAAATTGCCCTTATCAAAATCACCAAGGAAGGTACATTGCTGGGAATAATCCTTTCAGCTTGTCCTTTCAGCCACAACTTGACAACAAATTCTTTGAAGCGCTTGTTTTTTGAAAGAACCTCAGATAACTGCATACCTTACCATGAACAAGTAGAGACATATTGTTATGAATCCTCTGGATATTAATGTGCAGTTTGAGGTGCTATTTCACACTCTCTGGGCGTACTCAGTATCTGCTAGCCCATCATTTGAGAACAGCTGGTACAGGCAGTCTTTACCTGATTGCTTCCAAGGATAAAGGAACATATTTTCAGTGAGCAACATTTGGATTTGCGTCTGAAGGGTGATGTTCTCTTTCACAAAGGAATTAGCATGCACGAACCTGATAGTACTGGGGTAGATACATTATTTATGGTATATTGGAATTGTCACCTAGAATTGTTCTTCAGGTCGAAAGCATTGTAGAACAAAACTCAAAACTCTGAGAAGAAGTTGTTCTGGAAATGTATTCCTTCTCCATCCATGTTGTTTTTCTTCCTGTGCAATTGCTTTTTCTAAAAAGCACAGTTGTGTTTTCCGCTGGTGGTTTTTTTTAAAGGATGTTGTTTCTGTAGAAAAGCTCTAATATTACAAAGATAACATATTCAGTCATCTATAATGAAGACATCCTGTCGATTTTACAGCACTGGACAGCACCCTTCTCAAGGTCTTTCTCTGGAAGAAATGAGGAGAAATTTCCAGTACCCGCCTATTGACCGAAATGGTAAGAGGTCCCTCAGATGTAACAAAGATAACTTCTATTTATGGGCTAATCCATTTTCTTTGGGATGAAACTGGCACACACACAAAAATTGGAAGTACACTGAAAATCGCAAACCATCAGCTTTGGTAATAAGATCTGGAAATGTTTCTATTACTGATTGTAGAAACGAGGCATGTGACAAGTTTCCCCAAGACTCGGGAAAAACTTTAACCACACCTTAGACCCTCCAGGGAGGTTGTTGTGATTCCTGCCACCACTGGAGAGCCATTTTGCACTGAAAAAAGTTTTAACTGTGCCTCTAAACTGTGAAATGTGAACACAATGAGCATGTCTACAAACATAGGTGTCATTTAGGTACACTTCTGGGAAGCTCTGATTGGTTTCAATTATTTGTCAAGTGTTCACTGTAAGACTGGTTTGAGAGAGCCTTTGGCAAAGTGTCCTTGGCAGGCCCCCTTCTCATTTGGGTGTCCCCTTCATGGTTCAGAGGCAAGCTTGCCTTGTAGCCCACAGAGTATCAGGTTTTTCTTAACTAAGGAGTAGAAGCCTCCCACGATCTGTCATTTATTTTTCCTATGATACCTGGGCATAGCAGAGCATTGTGGGGCAAGCAGAATAATGGCCAGAACAAAAGTGTGATTCTTTTTTTAAAAAAAAAAAAATCCATTTATCATGAGTATTATCAAAATAATAATATATAGGACCACCAAATTTTTGTGATGCCCACCAGATTATTTTTGTATAGCACCCTTGATTGATGCCAAAACAAAGTGGTGTCAGCAAGCCAGTTTGTGGGTGCTGGAGCTCAGTGGTTGGCAGGGGAAGGGGGGTTCAAGGACAGGCAGGGGTCAGTGAGGTGGACCCTGCTGGGGTGTGGGGATATCAATCGCAGATACCAAACCTGGAGCATTTTAAGAAGTCCAGATTTCATCTGCATAATATTTGAAAGGGCCCTAATAGTATAAGAAACAGTAATGATAAGACTTCCAGTAAGTGTCTTATATAGGGGACGTGGGTGGCGTTGTGGTCTAAACCACTGAGCCTAGAGCTTGCTGATCAGAAGGTCGGCAGTTCAAATCCCTGTGACAGGGTGAGCTCCTGTTGTTCGGTCCGAGCTCCTGCCAACCTAGCAGTTCGAATGCACATCAAAGTACAAGTAGATAAACAGGTACCGCTCCGGCAGGAAGGTAAACAGCATTTCCGTGTGCTACTCTGGTTTCGCCAAAAGCGGCCTAGTCATGCTGGCCACATGACCCGGAAAAACTGTCTGCAGACAAACGTCGGCTCCCTTGGCCAGTAAAGCGAGATGAGCGCCACAACCCCAAAGTCGTTCGCGACTAGACTTAACTGTCAGGGGTCCTTTACCTTTTTTATGTGTCTTATTCCAATGAAAGGCTCCTATAATACAAAACTTTTGAGCTTGCTGTAGATCTTTGCTCAGAGATGTGTTGCAAGCTTCACATTACTATGTCACATATTGATTTTCACACACTACTAAGCCTTGTAGGAATGCATGATTCTCACTGAGAGGGCAAGAGCTTCTGGGTTGTGTGTGTGTGAGAAAGAGACAGTTCCACATGCATCCATGAGCTTGGAATTTAGAGACAAGTTTGAGAGGTTTTTAAGGCTGGAGTTACATAAGCTGAGCATCACTTAAAGACCCCTGGAAATGTCCTTGTTTTGAGCCACAACTCCTCAATGCTAGTTTTATTTTATTTTATTTTCATTCTTTCTTTGAAAAGTTTTGTTGATATTTTTTCATGATACAATAAAAAGAACGAACTCATCTAGAAAGAATAACCTGGAAAGAAAGATTAAAAAGAAAGAGAAAACTACAAGATTCTCTCTCACTTTTATCCCATACACCAACAGGTGAACCCTTGCAGCTGTCACCTGGGATCATCCCTCTCTTCCCACACCATCTCACCCTGTGAGATCTCCCCTTCCCTGCCTCTCACACAGGGTCTTCAACACTAGTTTTCATTCCTTTGTGCTGTTGTGCTCTTTTGTTATACCCCAGTGCTGAATGTTGCAGCCTTTTAGGGCAGGTGCCAAATTATAGTACTATAGGGACTGTCTTGATGTTAGATTGGGTCCCGCTTCCCTCCACAAACTTCTAAAAGTATACTTTTTCTCTCCTGACCTTTTGGCCTTTGTACATAATATCTCCATATAATATTACCCTGATGTTTAGAAAGACAGGCTGGAACCCTGTACACTCTTTCCAGGGGGTGGGGTGGATAGTCCCATTAAACTCAAATGGGTTTACTTCTAAGCAGGCATGCATAGGATTGCACTGTTAATGACTAGGCAAGGATGACAAATATTATAGCAGAAGAATAATAGTAGCAATCACATTTGACCAGTGGCCCAGATGGTAAAGGAATAATAATAGTCCTTAATAGACAACCTGGTACTTGCAATAGCAGCTATTGTCATGATAATTGCCCAGGATTAAGGGCATAATTATTTCTGGCAGGCTGCTTATTGTTGACTGTTGGATCTCCCATTCAAGGTCAAAATAGGTATATTTAAAAATCAAATAGAAATGTGACAGTGTATTTAAATACCTTGGTTCCCATTTTGTGTCGGCCACCAGTTTAAATGGCTATTGTGACTACACTGCATTTGAATGGCCTGCGTATCTGTATTTCATATTTCGCCTCCTAGCATTTTCCTTCAGAGAATAGCATTAAACTTGGGCATTTCAGGTAGCAAAGAGATTTGCCCGAAACACATTTTCCTGGGAGCAAATCTGTGCATTGCTTATTTAGTTAGCGAAAACATCCTTTTATACCTTCATAAATACAGAGGCCTGTTGGAAGCGGAGAGGGGAGGGAGAAGGGTTTGCTGGGCTGTATGGAGTTTGTGACTCGCTCACCTGAGCTACTCTTCACCTTCCACAGGTTACGTGTCGGATCCCATGAGTACGATGCGATTTCATTCCTGCAGCAACAGCGGCAGCTTTGAAGACAGTGCCTGACAGCAGGAACCATCTACTTGCCCAGAGTTTCTCCACGAAGCAGCAGCAACAATTCTTCCTGGTGTCAACACGGCTCCCAGTCATCATATGTTACATCAAAGAGCCCCACGTTGGCTTGCTTATTTACTGATAGCTAATGCTTCCATCATAAATTGTTCTTCAACCATTCTCTTTCTGTGCCAGCAATTTATAGGCGGTGTGTGGGGGGAAATAAATCTGTCAAAGTTTGGGGTTGTACCAAGTTTACCCTTGGGATATACTGCATCCATGCCAGGGAACATAATCAGAGTCTGGAATATTTTTTATTCATTACCCATGAGTTGGGAAAGAAAGGTAATTGTTACACTGTGGGAGGTCCCAATTTGGGGGCTTCCCACGGTGTGACAATTACCTTGCCTTTCTCACCTCAAGCTTAATGGAGAAAATGGATTGCTCAGCTTCATGTCCCGTGGGATAACCTCCTCTCCTTCTCTTTCAGCTACAAGTCCCTGGATCTCATCTCTTGTTGAAGCCTAGGCTAGTGGTTCCAGCATGCTGTATGGTCCTACTCTATCTAATGCTGTCTATATCTTCCAGGGCTTCTTGGCTTGATGCATCTCAAAGCACCCAACTAACTTAGTGAGATGTTCAGGTACAGATATGTTGTGGATGTCTTGGAGTCATACTGGAATGCAGTGTAGTTTAAAGTTGTATTATTCAGTTTAATCAGCTGATTGGTGCCAAGAGGTCGGGCTTGTCTTTCTGTGGCCGTTCTGTTTAAAGTTGCCAGTTTAACACATTATGTTAATCCTCTCTTGAATGTTCATTTGAGTTTTGCATAGCTCAACAATAAAACAATTGTGTAAATGAGGACAGAGTTCTTTATTCCCTTGCCCACCTCAGGGGACTAGAGAGAGCCAAAGTTGCGATTGTATAGATTTAATCAGACAGATGATTAATTCTCTTTGGATTGAGCCTCTTCATAAAGTTCAAAATGTACAGAGCCTACCTTGCGTGTGCAGCCTTCAGAAGAAGTGAGGAAGCAGTCAGACCAAAGCAAGTAAAGAGCTTCCCATCTTTTAGTGTAATTTTATTTACTTCCTGTTTCCAAGCTCCCATGAACTGCTTCCTCTGACACTATGCTGTTCATGTGAGTAGGCCACTCAGGTAAATGTGCAAAAAAGCTGCAAAGAAGGTAGCATACAAATGGGATCCATTCATTTTTAGAAAGCAATAGAAGACCCTTTTTATTATTTAGTTAGACACTTTGCTGCATCCCAGTGGTGGGCATCACTAGACACTTGCTGACAGTGTCTGTGCCCTGGCAAGGAGCCCATTGTTGAACAGAGCACTAAAGACTAACTGCTGGTATTAGGGTTGTAACCTGCAGAATGACGAGGTGGTTTTAGGGTAGCATGACCAGGGCAGTCACACTGGGTGCCCTGCAGCAGGGGATGCCACAACAAGGCTGTAGAACAGAGCATGAGAGGGGAGCAGGGGTGCTGAATTGTAGCGTCACATGGGGTGCTGCTGAAGTTTAGGAGCCCAAAGTCTGGCACCTACTAGATGGACTAATGGACTGACTCAGAATAAACCATCCTGTTGTGTTCCACAGCCATCAGCCTGTGCAGGAGCATTTGGTGGTGTGTGTGTGTGTGTGTGTCACAGCAGGCAAGAAAAGCAAGCAGGAAGTCTCAATGGTATATTGCTCCCATTGGCCCTAGATAAGGGATTTGGGCTAGGAAGCTCTGTTGTGTAGCAGGAAGGAGATTGCAGTGCTCCTCTTTTTCCAGGGACCAAAACCCCTCCTCAAACCTTGGATCCAGCCTTTCTTTCTTTCTTTCTTTCTTTCTTTCTTTCTTTCTTTCTTTCTTTCTTTCTGATAATTCAGTATTTTTCTCAGCAATTCACAGCCACCATCAAACCTGCATAGAAGAATGCTGCTCTGTAGCTCATTTGTGTTCGTGATACAAACACTTTTGCAAGACAGAGGGACAAGGAACGAAAGAGGGCAGCTAGCTATGCATGTCGCTATCACCGTTGTGTCCTGCATAAATCTTTGAAATGCTGGAAGAGAACCACAGCTCTTCATCTCGCATGAATGCTGCTCCACAGTGTCACCTAGTGCCCTTAAAACAAAAATGCCGCATGAAATGTAGCCTGAGGAATCCTTCCTCTCAGCGGTGTTTTTGTGTTTCTGGGGGACATGTTTTGACACAAACACCTTGTGCACACATAGAGAAAGGCAGTGTTACTGATGTCTGTCAGGTCTGCCCCAAAAACCCAAATCCTGGGCTCAAATAAACTTAATGGAGAAGCTATTCGACTCATACAAGGTTAATACGTTATTAGGGGGTGGTTGTTGGCATCTGTCTCAAGAGACAAAGGAGTGCACCTCTGTGGATGAAGTCCACCCTCAAAGTCCTTTCCTTTGGGCTCCCACGCCACAGCCACTCCTGTTATGCAATCTGACTTCTGTTTTATTCCCCTACCCAACCCTGACTTCATGCAAATCTGGGCTTGCGATGTGGCACTGCAGCTCCTCCAAAGGGGGCTAGGTGATGACAGCCTTACGCTTTTTCATACATAGGGAGATACTTAATGCATAATACAGCTGCATCCTTTTGAAGTGTGAATTATTCAACGAAGGGGTAGAGGGAGGGGAAGCATTTTTAAACATTAAGTGGTTCTTGAAAAGTTTGCCAGCCTTTCCCCTTCTCATAGCCTCTCTTTCTGCAGGTTTCTCTTTGCCTGGCTGAGCATCACTGAGCACAAGAGGCACAATTAAGACACAGCCCACACATGTGATACAAAAAGCCGAATGTGAACTTTGATCTGTTCTTTCTACAGTAATGAGCAATTTCTGCTCTATGTGTGTGTGTGTGTGTGTGTGTGTGTGTGTGTAGAGGGTCGGGGAATGAAGCCAAGAGCGTGTGTGCATTTGAAAGCAACGATTGTGGGAAGAACACCTGAGATGCCAAGATGACTGCGAGGGATGATACATCAGTGGGAAATGGAGAGAATGGGTGGGGGTTGGTCATAGAAATTCTCCGGAGAGCTGGAGAGAAACCTCCTCTGAAATTTCACAGCAAAAAGAACGGGAGCGTTTGCTGAAGCAGGAGGCCTTACACATTCGTTTCAGGCAGATTCATCTGGGTAAAACAATAAACAGAGGTTTGTGGCCATAGGAAGCTGCTTCACACTGAGTCAGGCCACTGGTCCATCTAGTTTGGGATTATCTACACTGAACAGCAGCAGATCTCCAGCACTTCCTATTGCGGGGGGGTGGGTTATTTCCCAGCCCTACCAGGAAATTCCAGGGGTTGAACCTAGAACCTTCTCCAAAGTCGAAGAATGCACAGATAATAGATGGACCTTTTCCATGCGTGTCTGTACAGTGGTACCTCGGGTTACATACGCTTCAGGTTACATACGCTTCAGGTTACAGACTCTGCTAACCCAGAAATAGTGCTTCAGGTTAAGAACTTTGCTTCAGGTTGAGAACAGAAATCGTGCTCCGGCGGCGCAGCGGCAGCGGGAGGCCCCATTAGCTAACGTGGTGCTTCAGGTTAAGAACAGTTTCAGGTTAAGTACGGACCTCCGGAACAAATTAAGTACTTAACCCGAGGTACCACTGTATACCTGAAAAGCACACCATTTCCTCAGTTCCATTAGCGCCTTTTGAAATGAACAGTCCAGGTGGGAGCATGGGGCTAATCAGAGTTACAATTCCCCATGGCAGAATTTGCCTGGGTAAGTTCAGACTTCTCTGAGGCCATTCTATATGCTTAAGGAGTAGGTAACATGTTGATTTGCTGAGTTAGAGTAAGCCAATGTTTTGTGGTAGGAAAGGACTCCCATGCATTTTAAGAGCTGCACTGGGAATGCAACTGGGGCAGCATTTCAGGGTAGGGCGATGTTGTATCGGGAACCATTCCTCCTGTCAAACGCCTGACACTCAGCTGGTAAAGGCCCAGGAGCCCTGCCAGTGAAAAGTGCCAACTCTTTCTGTACAATGAATCTCCATTAGCAGCTCCATCCAAGTGTAAGAAATTAATGAGGACTAGAAATAGAACAAGGGGATCAGCCGGGGGAAGAGCTATGCCTCCTTTAATTGCCCAGTCCCATTGCTAGCACCTGACCTTCCACATTCATGGGGAATTTGCATTTCGTTTGCTGATTCCTAGATAGTGGTTGCCCGTAGACTTGAGCAGTTTGAAATGCAAAGCGTTTGACAAAGCCATACTGGTTGGATTCTAGCAAAGCAAACACGTTGTTTTACTGGTAATTAATATAATTGGCTATTAGAAGAAAGCACTGCCTCAATTAATTGGTCTCTGTAGAAGGAATATCAAGTCTTTGGGGGAAAGCATGCTTCTCAGAAGGAAAGAATTATTAATTCAAATGATCTTTTTCTTTCTTGGGTACCAAAATTCCAGCCCAATACAGAGTCTTCAAGTTATTTACTAAGGCCAAATTAATCTTGTCCCTTTCCCGGAAATGAAGTCCCTTTGAAATACATATAAAAGAAAATATCCCACTGAGATGTTTTCGGGACCATCCAGTTACCAGCTGTTGCTGCTGCAGCATCGCTAATTGTTGGGAACCTGATTGAAACTCAGATTGCTAATTTATTATCTACATGGTTTTTAAAAAACAAAAATGTGGCAAAGAAGCCAAGAACTCAGCATGTCCACCCAAGAGTGCACTGTGGACACGTCATAGATCTGCACAAAAGGCTTTGAACTTTGGCAGCTGGTTGGACTACCTCGGGGATGACTAACTGGCAGCCAGTAGACCATATGTAAGCCCCTTGAGCAATTTAACCTGATCTCTTGTAAACCTTCCAAAACTATTGCCGGGTTGAAAGAAACGGAGGCTGCATACCTTAATGCTACACCGCTTGGATTTTGCATGCAGTATGCAAATGCCAATATTGCCTGTGCATATGAGCTCCATAATTGCGAAACCCATTGCTGTTAGATAGTTCCAGCTTTAAAAGGGAGTGGATCAGAGTCTGGAAAACAGAGTGGGCTGGGGAAATCCAGGAGATGGGTACCACTGATGCTGTACGCTTCTGTGTGATTCACTGGGTGAAAGCTGCAGCAACGATGCAATTCATGATGGCTTGGGTTGCTTGCACACCAGACATTTAAGGCATATTTCCCCACCTCAATAATCCCAGGAACCATGGTTTGCTGAGGATGCTGGGAATTTTAGCTCTGTGAGGGGCAAGCTACAGTTTCCAGCAGGGGTACCAACTTGAATAAAATATGGGGGGCCAGATAAGCCCCCAGCCCGCATAATCTATCACAAGATGTTGCGTATGCACACCATTTGAATGGCAATGCCCATTAGCTTGGGGGGGCAGCCCCCTGAAAAAATTTTTTGGAGGGGCCGAAGGGACCTCAGCCCCAAGGAGTTTCCAGGATTCATTGGGGGGGGGTGGAATGTGTTCTAAATATATGTTGTGTATGCAGAAGTGACACTATTCATGATGTTAAGAATGTGAGGCAGCCCTCCAGAAGTATGGTAATGAAAAATCACACAAAAAGCATGTTGATATGTTCATGCTGCTATACTTCCATATACACATCATAGAAAAAAATCTGAATCCATGGCAATTAATAAACAAATTTATTCACCCATAAAATTCATAAATATCATAGATTGCTTTGGATGGGGAGGAGGGTGGAGAACACTGACCAGATATTATTCCACAGTAGAATTTGACATACCTCAGAGACATTCTGGAAGTTTCAATGGCCACAAAGAGTTCACACCTTGAAAGCAGAAGTATTGCACATCATTCACATATGAACAAGAAAAGGAGTGCCTGGAAAAGAGTCAGCCCAAGACATCTTGCCGCTTGAGGCAAATAACAAGATATCATCCATGAATCTTACCTCATCGCAGGCAACATTATCTGCTGTGCCTGGAGGCAGCAGGCTAGCTTAGGAGGTGTGGGGCAGACCAAGTGACAAACTCAGCCTGTCTGCCAACACCTCGCCACCACTTCCTGCCTGTCAGCATTTGATGCCTGGGGTAGCTGGCTCCCTCTGCCAAATGGTAGCACCGGCCCCAATCAGAAGTACAACAATTTAAATCTCTCAATAGAAAAATAATTTTCAATTTTCATTTTAACCACACTGAAAAACTATTTATATACACAGGTTTAAGCAAGAGAGGCTGAGATGCTTTATGTGACTACTTTATGTACCTTTTACAATGCATTAGCAATCCCAGAATAGAAATGGAAATACAGGTGGGAATGAATGCAGACACAGAAAGTGTATTTCAGACATGGGGCAGCTTGTCATGCTCTGGTGCTGAAGAGGAAAATGGCCTCTACTGAAATTCTCTGATCTGCACAACTATTAAGGATACGGGGGTTTCATTTTCTATGGCATCTCTGGTCACCACTGCAGGAAATCTGGGACTAGATTCCATAAGGACAGATAACTGCAAAGTGAAAATGGCTCTTGCACAGCCCGTTAGAATTCCCTGAAGTCCAAGAGCCTTGATCAAACACTGCTTTTATATCTCTAAGTCTAAGCAAACATCCAGAGTTGTGAAGGCTAAATATATTGAAGGGGCGGGGGAGTCCGCCATTTGGGACTCACAGGGATGTGCTAACTATTGCATCTGACACCCAGGCTCAAAGAGTGGAGGCATTCGGCCAACCTTAAGAAAAACCATCCAAGTGGTTGGTGGCCAACTGGCCAAATATGGGTGTGACTCCTCCTGTACTTTTAACTGCTGCTTTATTTGCAGAAATCAGGAGATGAACCTCTTTGCAGCGTGGAAATAAATGCTATCACCTGCTAGCATCTGCAGACCAAATTGCTGTTTAAGCATGGATGCCATGGTTGTGTTACGGCAAAACTTGCGCTTTAGAACTTCCTATTATTAGGAAGGTTCCTCCACCATATTGTTTTAAACATCTGCAGAAACTTAAAAAAAAATCATGAAGCCTACCCTGTTCTCTATATTTGATTTTTAAAAATTCTGGTGTGCCCCCCCCCCCCCGATGTTTAATTATAGTTGTTTTATGTATGCTTCTTTCTTAAGGGCTTTGTGAATTCTAGCCGTGCTTCATCTACAGCTGTACAATGTACACTGCTCTGAGAGCTCTTTGGTTACACAGCTTAAAACTCTTTCTGGATAAAATTAATGAGACTACCAAACGTTTATTTTAATTGCAAGCCAATGGACAGTGTTATTGTTCTGTATTGACTGCATGCTGCAAGTAATTTAGGCCCTTAATAAATAAGAGGCAATAAATGAGAGAATAATGTCTCCTGTATCAACACACACTTCCATGTATATGGCCACTACTACCCACAGTCATGCACACAGACATATGCATGCACACTGCACCATGTGGTAAGATGCAAGGAAGCGCAACAGGAGTCCATTTGCCCTCCCCCAATCCAATAGATGCCCACACACATATTGTGTTCTTATGTCCTTTTAGTGGAGAGGATGGAGCAGAGGAAACGCTTGCCTTTGCCTCCTCTCCCACCCTGACACAAGCAGAAACACAGAGAAATCATTCCACCTACTTGTTTCCTCCTACTCCCTCTCTCTCCTTCCTTCTGCAACTTCCAAGCAGCTGGGATTGAGCTGGGACCTGTTGAGCATGCTAAGTGTGCATCTGGACAAGTGATGCTAAGACATTCATTGAGGGGGGGGTTGACCCCACACTATTTCCCCAACTCTCTTCCTGCCCACCCTATGTCTATTCCCGGTTGCCCTTACGCAGCCCGATCATGTTCAAAAACGGAACCTAATTGTTTCTTGTTTTTATTCTCATCAATGTCATGTAATTTAAAACGTGATCATTTTCCATTTGAGGGGAAAGCATTAAATTGCACGGGGGAGAAGCTCTCTTCTTTCATATGCCAATCCACTATTGCTGAAATTAGGGGCCCAGTCCATATTTACACATGTAGGGGATTCTAATGTGTCTGTTAAATTGGTGATGGAAATGAGGAAAAGCAACACCTTCCCAGTCCTCCTTTAGGCAGGAATCCCACCCACAGAATTCAATGGGGCTTAGTAAAGGTAAAGGGACCCCTGACCATTAGGTCCAGTCGTGGCAGCTTCTGGGGTTGCGGTGTTCACCTCGCTTTATTGGCCGAGGGAGCCGGTGTACATCTTTCGGGTCATGTGGCCAGCATGACTAAGCTGCTTCTGGCAAACCAGAGCAGCACACGGAAACGCCGTTTACCTTCCCGCCAGAGTGGTACCTATTTATGTACTTGCACTTTGAGGTGCTTTCGAACTGCTAGGTTGGCAGGAGCAGGGACCGAGCAATGGGAGCTCACCCCGTTGGGGGATTCGAACCACGAACCTTCTGATCAGCAAGTCCTAGGCTCTGTGGTTTAACCCACAGTGCCACCCGTGTCCCACGCGTCAATGGGGCTTACTTCTGGGTAAACATGGATAGGATTGTGCTGCTAGTCTTCGCTATTCTGTTCATTTTCAGCATGGGTGGCTCACATCCAGTAGATGACACGCCTATCACTCCTGTCTATTGACCATGCTGAGCGGGGCAAGAGTTGGAGAGCAATGTCCCATCTTTGACAGCACTGCACCCCTGCAGGCCACACAGCACTGATGCATGGCCCATGATGGCTGAATTACTGAGAAACTGCAAGGTCAACATGTGAAGAAAACCAACACTATGTGGCATCTACCTTTTGTAGGCACTTCAGATGAAGATGGTGGCATGGGGATGTTTTGTACTCTGGTGTTACACCCCCACACACAAACACAAAAATGCAGTCTTCACCCAGGAATCTCAGCATTTTTAGATAAAGTAATCTTCTAACTGACCTAACACTGCAGATGTTTTAGACTACAATTCTCATAAGCCCCAGTCAGCACAGCCAATGGTGAGAAATGATGGGATTTGTAGTTCAAAGCTTCGGGGCAGGGGGCTTCATATTGGCTACCCCTGCCATTCATGTTAAGGCATATGCGTATGCTCTGATACTGGTGAGGTGTATTTCTGTACATCAGCGCAAAGCCCTGTGTACATGTTAAGACATTCAAATGGAGCTGCATCGTGCCTAAGTGCTATTTTTGAGGCAGCTAGCCACACCACTGAAATAATGCACATAGCATGCATGCCTGAGGAATTGTGATGACGTCTTCAAATGGCTTAGCTCCCTGTGGAAAGTTCCACTTGTACAGGGGAGACTGCCAGCACCCCTCCCTTGAAAGAGCAGAAGTGCAAGTAGCCAAGTCCATGAAAAAGGCAATGGAATCGATGCTGCAGCATGTCCTTACATACAGCAACAACAAATAATACTTTGCCCTTAGACATGTTGTAGCTCCTCTCAACAGGAGCTCAGTTAACATGAAAAGCAAAGTGGGCCTGGGTGCAGAACTAATCCCAGTGTAAATGAACATTTGATATTTATATTTTGAAAGGATGTAGAAAAGACCCGGTCAGAACATACGCACCTTTCTATTGGAACACATGTGTCTAGCCTTGCTTACACAAAAAACCCCAAAACCCACACAAATGACACACCAAAGGCAGCAGGGCGGGGGGGGGGGATGGATATAATCACAATATGTACAGTTCTCATCTGTTTTTTCAGGTGTTTTATTATTCTACATAAAGCCCTCATTGTGGCTCTCACTATCACCACAGTTAACTGGCTGATTTTTGTGAAGTTCCCAGCAACATAATAATTTTCTGCTTTTTTAAAAGAAATGTGTGGCAGCTGTTGGACAGGCCTCATGATTATTACTTTCATAATTATAAAGGAGTGCTATTTCTGAAATGGGCTAGATAGGCTTATTTCTCTAGTCTGGAGCTGTTCTGGTTAAAAAGCAGCAGATGTTTATGCTACTCATGGAGGAAAAGAAAGAAAAAGGAGGGAAGACATCCCAGCCAGCACCAGCCTAGAGTGATTTGTGGAAAAGTTGCTAAATAATCATAATCGTAATATGACTAATGGAAAAGGGGAAATGGAAGCTGTGGGATAATTGGAGAGAATGCTTGGTTGGGTGAGTCATTGTTTCCACCTTGTCTTGGGACTGTAGTGATGACACAGTGGGACTGTCAAACCCCAGAGTACTCTAAGGAAGCAAAAAAGGAAAAGAAAGTTAGCTGTATAGGGTGCAGATTACAAGTTTGACGTAACAAGGACTAGCAATTCTAATCTGCTACTTTGGAAAGTTGTTTGTTTGCTGTGCATTAGGACATCTCTTAAGATATTGTAAAGAAATTTAGGTTCCTGGGGTCAAAGAGAAGGATTCCCACTGTTTGTGTGCCATTTCCCTCTGTTTGCAAACCATTTTGAATCAAAATGTCAGAATGAACCTTTCAAAACTGGCCTGGCCTTTTGGCTGCAGTTGATCCTCGGAGCTATTAAAGCAGTGCTTTCCTCTACCAAGGACCTTTCAAAGATGTTTGCATATTCTTTCTCAACTTCCTTATCCCCCAAACACTAGCCCACTAGCTGGGGACGACTCCGGAAGGTGAGAGCCATTTTGGAATAAGTGCAACCCCACCCACACAGCTAAGAATGATGAAATGGTGCGAGCAAGATCTATGTGTGAGATAGAAAAAACCAAAGCTGTCAGTTGGAAAAACAGGCAGAGAGAGCTGAGCTGAGTTCTGAGCTCTGCAAGGCAAAAGCATCTGGGATGCAGGAATGCCTTGCTCTGATGGGACTGCAGTGGGCATTCTCTGTTAAAATGTTTACGTTATCTTCCTCCACTAGTATATCTGTAACACAACAAAACAAAATGCCAAAGAAAGGCCTCTCCAGCAATCTCATCTGCTAAAGAAAACCAAACTTGGCTATCTACTATTGCCACCACCAGCCTCTGCTTAGAAGAGTGGTATACAGTGGTACCTCTGGTTGTAGGCGGAATCTGTTCCAGATCCCGAGGTTTTTGCTACTGGAGGTGTCTGTTCTATGCATGCACGCAGTGCGGTAAAGCGCTTCTGCGCATAAGCGCACAGCGAAACCCAGAAAAATACTTCCGGATTTGCCGCATGTGTATCCTATGTTAGAATTCTGCTCCATGATTGCAGTCATGGGATTGTTGTCTACCACATGATGGTGTATGTTTTGACTCCACAGAGTGGGAAGTGAAGGAGACAGAATGTTTGTGTTACTGTGTTTCATGAAGTGGGACTATTGTCCTTTGTTCTTTCTCTTTGCTGTCTGATGCTAGAGAGAGGGGGAGCCATGTTGCAGTGCTCTGTGTGTGTTTATATGTAAATAAAGTAGATTAGCCAAAATGCTGAGTTGCTGAGGTCTGTTACACAAGCTGCGAAGACTCTGCAGACCCGAGTGTGCCAATGTCTGTTGGCATTGGTCGCTGTGATGTTCGGGCTGAAGAAAGCTTTTGAAGCTCCTGAACAAACAACCAGGAGGGAGAGAACATGCCAGTCGGACATGTGTCTCTGCCAGGGTCCTACTTGAGTGTAGGACGAGCTCCTGACATCCCAAAGGATACGTAACCAGAGGTGTGCATAAGCAGAGGTACCACTGTACAAGCAACATCTCCTGTCAGGTCTACCATTCAGTATTTTCATGATCTAAAGGTACTGGGTTGAATCTTTTAGAAAACTGTGTAAAAAAATTAAATCTCCCAAGTTGCCATTTTAGCTTGCTACACATAGGCCCATAAAATGGTCTGAAGGAAAACTGAACAGTTCTACCGCAGCCATTAAGCAGTCTGGCCCCATAAGCTGTCCTGAAGGGAGCCCCCAGCCCAAAAAATATGCAAACAGCTCCAAATTCCTCCAAGGAGATGGAGGTCTGTGTGATATTTTATTATTATTTTTAAAAAACAGCCATGTAAAGTCAAATCAAGCACCTTTAAACTCCTATTGATTTGTAACAAGTAAATGAGTAAGTGCATGTTCAACTCTCCCCAGTGAAATTAGTGTCAAGAAAGGTGGAAATTTAGCCGGCTCATGCACTCTGCTCCAGAGCTATAGCTATGGAGGCAATGAAGTAAGGTGAGTTTCAAAGACAGGTTATTATTATTATTATTATTATTATTATTATTATTATTTCCTGTGGATGGGTCTTTGCCATTCAAAGGAAAAAAGTCACACAAACACACACATGTATGGCTAACTGGCTAATGCAAACACTTAGGCAGGCCTAAAGCAACTCTTTGGATTGGGGCCATCTCTCTCTCTCTCTCTCTCTCTCTCTCTCTCTTACCTTCATTCCTAGTCCCCTTCTTCTTAGTCAGATGTTCGAGAAGATTCTAGGCTGATCATTTGCAAAGTGAAGTTTACTGGCGGCTGTCCTTCAGGCTGTTGTGCATTGCTGGGAACCATTTCTTTCACCGGCAGATTTTCTTCTGGTGACTCTTCCTCTCCTGTTCTCCTCTGTTCATTTCTATATTTTTCCTCCACAGGCTCTTCAGTACCTGCTTCCATGGCTTTGTCACTCTGAGCACCCCATGTTTTTCTTTTTACTACAGCTGCAAAAACTTCTTTCCTCCCAGCCTCCTCCTTGTGAGACAGCATTTGAGCCTCTTCTACTGAAACTTCCCCCTCAAGTTCTTTAGGCTCTTCTTCCTCTTCCTCCTCCACTTCTTCGTTCATAAACGATACTTGTTCTATCAACTTCTGCATCCCTGCCAGCAGAGCTTCCTCCACATCTCGCAGCGTTATCATTGGTTCTCCTGTGTAATATGCCTCCTCCTCCTTTTCTACTTCATCGCTTGCATCTTCTACCTGCACCTCCAGGTCAGGTGACATTTTCCTGGCCACAGTCTCTTTTGGTGTTTTTTCCACTTCATCTTGGAAGCTGACTTCACTGCCCATTCCTCCTTCTGCTAATGCTGCTTTTTGTGTGAATGGCTCGGGTAGGTGTGATGCCTCTGTCACGCCAGCTACCCTTGGGCTTCCTGTGATGGTCATCCCATGGGCTATTTCCTTCTCATGTGCCATGGACAGAGACCCCCTTTCTCTCTCTTTCCCTGAAACTTCAGCCTCTGTCCTCCTTCTAATTGCCACCTTTCTCCCTGCCTTTGTCTCTTCAAAATCCACTTCTCCTCCTCCTTCTGCCTCTGTCTTCCTTCTTCCTACTCTTTGTTTCTGTTTAGGTGCTGCCACTCCAGATCCCAGAATCACTTCTGTCCCTCCCTCTTCAACTTCCTCACCCTCCTCTTCAATTAGATCCTCTTCCTCCACTGCATCTTCTGCACTGGCCACCACGCCTTCAAGTGTTGCTCTTCTTCCAGCCCTTCTTTCTGAACTTGTCTTGACACCTGACCTCTCTGCCTTTCGTATTACTCTTGCTTCCTGGGCTGTCGTATGTTCATCTTCTGCTGCTGAAATGACCCCCTCAGCCTCACTCTCTGACAAGGGTTTACCCACCTCAGATTCCAGTTTCTGTCCAGCTGAACCTTCATCTCTAGATATTCTTTTCTTCTCTTGTTGATACACTTTCCTTCCAGCCCTTCTTTCTGAACTTGGGTTGACCGCTGACCTATCTGCCTTTCGTGTTGTTCTTGCTTCCTGGGGTGTTGTATCTTCATCTTCTGCTGCTGAAACAACCGCCTCAGCCTCAGTGTCCGACAAGGGTTCACATTCCCAAGGTTCTAGTTCCTCTTGAGCTGAACCTGCATCTCTAGATATTCTTTTCTTCTTTCCCACTTCTACACGTGTTTTTCTTCCAGCCCTTCTTTCTGAAATTGGCTTGACACCTGACCTCTCTGTCTTTCGTATTACTCTTGCTTCCTGGGCTGTCGTGTCTTCATCTTCTGCTCCTGAAATGGCCTCCTCAGCCTCACTCTCTGATAAGGGTTCACCTTCCCAAGGTTCTAGTTCCTCTTGAGCTGAACCTTCATCTCTAGATATTATTTTCTTCTCTCTCACTTCTAAGTGTGGTTTTCTTCCAGCCCTCCTTTCTGAACTCGGCTTGACTGTTGACCTCTCTGCCTTTCGTATTACTCTTGCTTCTTGGGCTGTTGTGTCTTCATCTTCTGCTCCAGAATTGACCTCCTCATCCTCAATGTCCGACAAGGGTTCATCCACCTCAGATTCCAGTTTCTGTCCAGCTGCACCTTTGTCTCTAGTTATTCTTTTCTTCTCTTGTTGATACGTTTTCCTTCCAGCCCTTCTTTCTGAACTTGGCTTGACCGCTGACCTATCTGCCTTTCGTATTGTTCTTGCTTCCTGGGCTGTCGTATCCTCATCTTCTGCTGCTGAAACAACCCCCTCAGCCTCACTCTCCGACAAGGGTTCACCTTCCAAAGGTTCTGGTTCCTCTTGAGCTGAACCTTCATCTCTAGATATTCTTTTCTTCTTTCTCACTTCTACGTGTGTTTTCCTTCCAGCCCTTCTTTCTGAACTTGGCTTGACTCCTGACCTCTCTGTCTTTCGTATTATTCTTGCTTCCTGGGCATCTTCTTCTGCTCCAGAAATGGCCTCCTCAGCCTCACTCTCCGACAAGGGTTCACCTTCCCAAGGTTCTAGCTCCTCTTGAGCTGAACCTTCATCTCTAGATATTCTTTTCTTCTTTCTCACTTCTACGTGTGTTTTCCTTTCAGCCCTTCTTTCTGAACTTGGCTTGACCCCTGACCTCTCTGTCTTTCGTATTATTCTTGCTTCCTGGGCATCTTCTTCTGCTCCAGAAATGGCCTCCTCAGCCTCACTCTCCGACAAGGGTTCACCTTCCCAAGGTTCTAGCTCCTCTTGAGCTGAACCTTCATCTCTAGATATTCTTTTCTTCTTTCTCACTTCTACCTGTGTTTTCCTTCCAGCCCTTCTTTCTGAACGCGGCTTGACTGCTGACCTCTCTGCCTTTCGTATTACTCTTGCTTCTTGGGCTGTTGTGTCTTCATCTTCTGCTCCAGAAATAGCCTCCTCAGCCTCAATGTCCGACAAGGGTTCATCCACCTCAGATTCCAGTTTCTGTCCAGCTGCACCTTTGTCTCTAGTTATTCTTTTCTTCTCTTGTTGATACATTTCCCTTCCAGCCCTTCTTTCTGAACTTGGCTTGACCGCTGACCTATCTGCCTTTCGTATTGTTCTTGCTTCCTGGGCTGTCGTATCCTCATCTTCTGCTGCTGAAACAACCCCCTCAATCTCAGTGTCCGACAAGGGTTCACCTTCCAAAGGTTCTGGTTCCTCTTGAGCTGAACCTTCATCTCTAGGTATTCTTTTCTTCTTTCTCACTTCTACGTGTGTTTTCCTTCCAGCCCTTCTTTCTGAAATTGGCTTGACACCTGACCTATCTGCCTTTCGTATTGTTCTTGCTTCCTGGGCTGTCGTATCCTCATCTTCTGCTGCTGAAACAACCCCCTCAATCTCAGTGTCCGACAAGGGTTCACCTTCCCAAGGTTCTGGTTCCTCTTGAGCTGAACCTTCATCTCTAGATATTCTTTTATTCTTTCCCACTTCTACACGTGTTTTCCTTCCAGCCCTTCTTTCTGAACTTGGCTTGACTCCTGACCTCTCTGCCTTTCGTATTACTCTTGCTTCCTGGGATGTCGTATCCTCATCTTCTGCTCCTGAAATGACTCCCTCAGCCTCGCTCTCTGATAAGGATTCACCTTCCCAAGGTTCTAGTTCCTCTTGAGCTGAACCTTCATCTCTAGATATTCTTTTCTTCTCTCTCACTTCTAAGTGTGGTTTTCTTCCAGCCCTTCTTTCTGAACTTGGCTTGCCTGCTGACCTCCCTGCCTGTCGTATTACTCTTGCTCCCTGGTCTCTCATTTCTTCATCTTCTGCTGCTGAAACGACCCCCTCAGCCTCACTTTCCGAAGAGCGTTCACCCGCCCAAGGTGCTACTTTCTGTTGAGCTGAACCTTCGTCTCTAGACATTTTTTTCTTCTGTTTCACTTCTGGAGATGTTTTTTTGGTCTCACCCCCCCACAGGCCTGAAATGTCTTGGACTATTTCCTCCATTTCAGATGAAACTCCTTGTCTGACATATTTGCCGCCATATACTAGGGTTCCAGAAACAGCTGCTTTTTCCCCATCTGTGGAGACAACCCCTTCAAGGTTTGACCCCGGAGCCATGTCTTCTGCTTCTGCAAAAGAACCATCCTCCAGTTGGATTTTCGGGTATATTTTGTCCTTCACACCACGCTTCAAAAATTTGCCTTCCTTACTTTCCATATCATCTCCCAAAGCTGCTTCTTCATCTTGTGTTTTCTCTCCCTTCCCCAGAGAACTCTTTGTTTTTTTGAGCTTTTTCTCTGCTTTTGCCTTTCCCCCAGCTGCCTTTCCTTCCTGATGCATGACGTCTTTTTCAGCATTGTCCAAATCTGATTCTGCTACTGCTTCTTCCTCCAGTTCTGCTGCAAGCTCCTTATTTCCTGCTCGTTTTGCTTTACGAGCTGTTACATCTTTGCCTCGCAATTCTTCTCCCAAAGCTGTTTCTTCGGGGCCTTCCTCATCGGCAAGCTCCTCTTCGTCAAGTGCTCTTTCCTTGCCCACCATCTGTCTTGCATGTTCCACTTGCCCCGCAACCTTCTGTGATTCAAGCGCTCTCGATTCTTTTGCCAAGGAAGCTCCATCTGGCACTATTAAAATAAGCACAGCATGAGTTGTAATTGTGATAACTCTATCAGTGTTGGGTTGGGCTTTTTCTTTAAAAAAAAATACATTGCAATGAAAGGTGTCATATTTTTCAACCTTCCTTGCAGAGAATGGCTTGGCTCAGCCATTGTGAATCATCTGATGAGATCCTGCACTGACAACTTGTGGGCTAGATTGTGTGGATTAACCCATGAGGGACTGATGTGTGAAGGAAGCTCCTCGTGGGAATACACTGGACATGTTAATTTTCTGGACCCACATGGTTCTATAGAGGTCAAGGCACAATAATGCAGGAGGGAGCCTTCTCCTGCTTTGACCCATTTCATCCTGCTTAAGAAACTGCCACGTGTTTCTGCCCCCTCCCACATTTTTTAGAAGCAGCAATTTCTATATAAGCAGAAAGTTGTCAGTCAACCCTTCTTTTCCCAATAGCCTTGCCCATGAACAGATATTGAAAGAAATTAGCCATGTCACTGAAACTGGAATATAAATACTCAGACAGCAAGTTCATCTTGCAGAATAGCTCCATACCAAGTGAAGAGTTGCTGAATGATAGCACTGCAGAGATGAAAGGCATCTGGCAGCCATTAAATCAAGCATATAAATATTGATACGTACACACACACACACACACACACAAGTGGGAGAATGGAGTGCTCAAAAAACAACTGGGACCCCAGTATCAAAGAAAGGGGAGCACTACTCCACACCCTGATCAAAAAAAGACTCGTTATGCAAAGTGCATTTGATACTAATGAAATTTATGCAGGTTGCGATTAACTGTTCTCATTGATTTCAGTAGTGGAACTGGCTTTCCAATCCTATGCATGTCCAATTTTCCACCCAGCAAAGGGTATATAGGCTGTAGCCTAACTTTATTTTTCCTATTGGAGCTGTTGTCATTAAGTTAGGAGATACTTCACAAGCCTACATGTTATTAATTATACTTGATAAACTACGTTTGATAAATTATGTTCTAAAATGTTAAAGGATATAAAGGAGCGGAAAGAATCATATTGACATCTATACAGAGAAATGGTTTCTTCCTGACTTGTATGCTTGTATAATCTAAACACTTTGCAGGAAAAATTGTAGGAGCTGAAGTGATGGCATCCATCTATGCCCTTATGTGTGATGTTCAATGAACAATGCAATCATACCAGACAAATCCTGGAATCAAAAGGCTGCATCTGAGGGGAATAGAGCTGGAAAGAGTGGTTATAATTCAGCCAGAAGGTCAAGGGAGGTAGTGAGGGGAGTGAAGCAGTATTATTAGGAAAAACCACCATTTCCCTAGTGACAAAATTGTTTATGGAAATTGTAAAATTTGTACAGTATAGTGTGAAGTAGGAGGAAACATCAAAAGCTTTCTTCTTTATCCTCCTCGATTAGTCTAATCAAGCACATGCTTATCTATCACGTAGGCCAAGACTTTCAAGTAGAATTTGGGTAATTAAGGCTCGAACCGACATTGCAGGACATGCGTTGTTGATTCTGCTCCACATCTCCCCATACCATCTAGCAGAAGGCAGCATTTGTGGTGCTTGCTTGCTCTTCCTTAATGGGAATACTAGTTAAAAGGTGGGTTCATTCTAACCTAGTGGTTCAAGTCTGATCAGTGCAGCTTTAAGAATTTGAGAAATCTGCTGTATCAGACATGGCAAAGCACACAAAAACACTCAAACACACAAGCCAGCCTCCAAACAGCCTAAACAAGCAACCTTCTTGTTGCTAGTTATTCAAACACAATCAAAACTACAAAATGAAGGAAATTAAAAGAAGGATGAGATGAGAGTATAAAATAAAAAGAATAAAGATCAACTAGTATTGGAATGGGTTGTGGCACTTAAGGCTTTATCATTTGATTTTACCTTTATGTTTATCTCCTTTATGTTTATCTTTCTTAGCTATGCTCTCCTCCTCTTCATCCTCCGTACTGGAGTCACTTGGCTCAGGTTCAGAACTCAAAAGTCGATCATGTTCCATGGCCTCAGCTATTTTCTCTTTGACGGATTTGCCATCTTCAAAAAATAGCACAACAATCACAAAACAGGGAGCAAAAGAGAGAAATTGGGGAAATGCTGATCACACATTGGCTTACAGGTTACTCTACTAGCAATTAAGGATGCCAATTAAAATCCACGTCACCCACATGGACGCATTAAACATATACATAAAGCAAATAGCATCCCATCTATCAGATATTAAAATTGCATGCAGTTGAATTTCCACAACACAAAACAACAACTGCCACTACTACTACTACTACTACTACTACTACTACACACAAGTTACAAAAAATACCACCAGATCATAAGGTGATCTTTTTGTTCAGAAATATTTTTAATTTGCACACAAACCAAGATAACAAGACAATAGAAAACCTGCAGGTAAACTCAGGACATTTTTGAATACTAAGTTTCCAGATGCAATTCCAATGATTCCATCAATTCTCTAAACAGGTTAAATAGCTTGCGAGCTTCATCTCATTTTGATGCATGGGCAGATCCGAATGCAAATCCCCATGCTTCAACAAACATTTGATATTCCTAAACGCATGAGAAGCAACATGTCCTATTCTGCTACATTTCCACCACATTCTTATTAGGCCATGACACAGTTTAAAGTTGTGCTAATATTTTCATTGTAACCTCAGTGCTTATGCAATAAAGTTTATTTACATTTCACTTGTTCTTAACAGAGTATGTATTATTAATATTGCATTCCTATTAGCTTAGCAACCACTATTCCCGAAACAGAAACAGAAGATTTTTTCTTCTTCTCGTCTCCAAAACGACATGTATATAAAAAGAAATCACTGCTGAAAGCTGCAAAGCTCTCTGGCATTAGTGTAGATTTCTTTAAAATAGGAAGCCTGATGGGTTCTGCCTAGGTGTACACACCTCATTAGCCCCATTGGGATCTGAACCCTCCCCAGTATTGCTTTGTGAACAAGTCTTGTACACAAGGAGTTTAAACCACTTGGTGTGTAAGGATGATTTTCTTCCAAGTTCTGCAGTGTGGGTGAAACAGGTAGGTCATTGCAGTGAGAGGCTTGATATGGCAATAAATTATGCACACACTGGCACCTATCCCATTCTAGTCATGCTGCCTACAACCAGTGGCGGAAGGGTCTGGATGTGTCTAAGAGACAAATAATTATACAACTTTTAGAAGACATCAGAAGGCAGCCCTGTACCGGGAGGTTTTTGATATCTGATGTCTTATGTTTTTATATGTGCTGGAAGCCACCCAGAGTAGCTGGGGCAACCCAGATAGATGGGTGGAGTATAAATAATAAAATTATTAATATTATTGTTATTACCGAGATGTACTTATTTTATTTTATTTCAGTCCTGCCTTTCTACCAGTATAGGACCCAAGGCAGCTCACAATATGTAGATGTAGATCCAAATGCTCATCCAGAATGGTCCCCTGCACCCTCAACATACACGGAAGCCTGCTTCTGTAGGGGGTGTTTCTCTTTCTTGCTATAAAATAAAGTCCACTGAACAGGTTTTGTTTTTGTTTTTCCTTTTCTTTCATCTCCCCCTATATCTGCCATGATCAACCCTATTCAAGCAGACATTCAGCAGACTGCAAAAAAAAAAAAAAAAAAATGCCAAAAAAGAAGAAGGGAGAAACAGAAGATAATTTCAGTAGCCAGGCAAAAATCTCAACACCTCCAGCTACCACAGCAGTAGAGTCTGGAGACATCCTCTGCTAAATGCTATGTTAATTCAGATCCAAGACTATCAAACAACTGTTTAATTACCATGTTCAGAAATCTGAGCTAAACAGAAATGATGATACCCTTCTGCACTAAAATCTGTGGCAGGCCATTAACTCAACCCACATGATTACTCCATGCTTCCATTTTGTATTAGAGCACTTAATCCTATGTGTGTACTTGTTAAGTGGTTAATAACTTCATTCTTCAACAGTACTTAAATATTCATCTCATCTAATAGTCTAATTTGGAAGTTGCTCACATTGAGAATCTAGCATATGGATGAAGGGAAAGATTTCAAACAACTAAAACACCCATAAATAATTCAGCATAATCATCCAGAACTGTACTTTTCGCTCTCTCTTTTTTCAGTTTTCCTCCGTGTTAGATACATAACAAATTGCAAGGCAATGAAAAGCAACCCAGCCCAAAGATGTTTGCAAACCATTCCAATTTTCATAACATTCTGCACATGCCAAACTATTCCATTGAACAGCACAAAGCAATAAGAAATAAACCATCAATGTCTATTAATAGGAAGCAAGATCACCACCAGATGATTGCAGATAAAAATACAAATCAGAAGAATTAGCATGACTTATGGCTTTCTTTCATGTCTGCGTCACTATGGGTTGATATTAAGTGACTAGAATGATTTCACTATGATCTACAGTTAAAAATAATAATACTACACAAACTTAATTGTTTCTTTCCCTCCAAGGGGTTTAGACCCAGAAAAAATAGGAATCGATTGTGCAAACAGTATGCATTTTATGATCCAAAATAATAATAATTATATATATGGTTTTAGAGGAGGGGTCATACCATAGCTTGTTGATAGAGTACGTGATTTGTGTGCAGAAGGCCCCAAATTCAATTCTTGGCATCTCCAGTTTGAAAGGTCAGATAGCAGGTGATATGAATGACCTCTGCTTAAGGCTTTGGAGAGTCTCTGCCAGCCAGAGTAGGCAATACTGGATAGGATGAATAGTCTGACTGGATATAAGGCAGACTCCTATACTCCTATCTTTAATTTGCTAAGTTTAAAGCTATGAAACTTGTCCATAATCTCACAATAAAAAAATGCGGAACAGAAACTTTTATCTCGTGTCTCACATATTCATCACTCCAAACAATAAAAGCACACAAAGATGTGGTTTAGATGTCATTATGTCTCTGAACCTACAAGAAGTATACACTGATTTAACTTCGTTTGATGCAATTGTTTTTCCCTATGTTGATAAATAGCCTCTCCAGCTGTGCTTTCAGACAGGATGGCAATCAAGTTTGGGCACTGCTTGATCTCAGATCCATTTCACCTGCTTGTCTCCCTTTTCCATCGAGGAAAGTAATAAATTCAGCTGTCACAAAATGCCATGCAAACGATAGTGATGGAGACAAGAGGAAAGCTCGCCAAAGCCTTACATGTTAAATCACACAGACCACAACTATAGCACCCGAAACAACAGCATGGCACAGACATTTCAGAGCATGACACTGCCAGCAATTTGGCACACACAGTAAACTGAGGGTGGGAGAGGGGAATCACATCTTTCTAACATACAATGTTGTGTTTCACATGCCATTATCAAAGCTTAGAATGCAAAATGATGCAGTCAGTCAAGAACAAGCAAAGCCACACAGTCGTATGCAATGGACCCATCAGAGTTCTGACTGCAGACCATACTTACCACCTTCATCCTCATCTTCAGAAGGTCCTCTGCTTCTGGTGTCTCCTCGACGACTGTGTTCAGAATGCCCTAACACATCCTTCTCCCTGTCGTCCCTCACACTCCTGTGCACCGAACCTACAAACTTGCCTTCCTCACTGCCTGGACTTGAGTCTTGACTTCTTGCCTCCCTGACTTTGTGAGAGGTGCGTGGCACGTCTCTGGCTGCGTCCCCCATGTCCGGCTCTTCCTCCACATCGGTTCCTCGGCCTTCCTCTCTTTGGGTCCTTGCGGTTTCACTTTCATACCCTGAATGTCTGTCGGTCCTCTCTCGCTTGCGGCCTCGCTTTCCCATCTCGCGGTCGGAGTCGTTTTCGCTGCTGTATGGCATGCTGCTGGAGGAGAGGGAGCGTGCAACCTTCCTGTCTACAAAGAGTAAAACACAATTTCATTTCAATGGCACCTTACCTCTTCTCAGCGCTTAAAATCATTGCTTGGAGGGTCTTGCGGAGAAACCTAGGGCTGTGTGTGAAACAGGCCTCCCTTCACAGCAGCACAAAGTGTTGCTAGGGGGATGTGAGAGCCCTTCAGGTTAGTGCTAAAGCACCAGGTTTTATAAGAATGAGTTCAATCTAGGCATCTACTCTTTAAAATATTTCTTGGGGATTGAGTAGTTAAGAACTTCCTGCTTCTGAGTCTGCTCTTATGGGTACATTAAAGATCAGCATAAAGCTGTCTTCAATATTCCCTAGTTACTTTTATGCCAGGCAAGAGAGGCTTGTTTTCACTGCTGTGATCTATCTGCTTCCTTTTCTTGTTGTATTTAAGGTGTGTGGGGGGGGGAGGTTGTGTAACTCCTTTTAAAAGGAGTTGTCTGTCTGTTTTGGGGGGTGTTTGCCTGGGTCTTTCACTTGAGGATCTTCAACATCAGCGCCTGTGCCTAAGATGAAAATGCAAAGTTTTGCTGAAATCCTTATTCACTTTGCTTTTGCTCAATGATTCCTGTGCTCTAAAACACAGTATCAGAAAAAAATCAGTAACCGTATTTATTTTTTCTGAAATATATCTGTAACACCTTTCATGCACAAGGTGGTGTAAAAAGGGGAGGGGCAATAAAATTACAATTCAGAATAAAATTGCAGCTGCTAGGTCAGTGGCAAAATGCTTAAGGAGACCTTGAGATGATGAATGAAATCAAGGTAGCATCTAAAAGTGGAACATTGTAGTAACAGGTGACTTCAACTACCCTCACATAGACTGGCTACATATGTGTTCTAGTCATGGGAAAGAGATAAAAATTCTAGGTATTCTAAATGACAGTGCTCCAGAACAGTTGGTGTTGGAACTGACCAAAAGGGCAGTGACCCTAAATCTTGAGTGGCAAAGAGGACTTGGTGCAAGATTTAAGCATTGTTGAGCCAATGGGGAACAGTGACCATTAAGCTGTAAAATTAAATATACATGTAAATGGCTAGGTCTCCAAGGAAATCCAACCAGGTCACATTTGATTTCAAAAGAGGAAATGTCCCCAAAATGAGGAGGTTGGTAAAAAGGAAATTGAAAAGCCAAATCACTCCAAATGCTTGGGAGTTAAGACCACAATGTTAGAAACTCAACTTGAGTGTATACTGCAAATCAGGAAAAGTATCACGAGGACCAAGATGATCCTGTGAGATCTCAGAAAGTACCGGTATTTCATTTACTGCAAGGCACTGAGGAAAGGAGGTCTTGAACCAGGCAGACGAAGGGCTTCTCCACACTTATCTTTCCTCCACTTTTTCCAGGAAATCAGCAAAAAACCTGAATTGACATTTGCTCCAATGGAGCACTAAAGAGCAGTTTTTTGTGGGGAAAGCTCTGGGGCATTTTTAAAAAATGCTTGGACACGGTACTTTTAAGCATGAGGCTATGCCTGGAAAGAGTGGGGCAAAAGGTAAGTGAGGCTAAGCCCTAACTGTAGGGCATGAGCCCCAACTAGACTGAAGTAGCTATCAGCTGCATTGACAGGTCAATCAATGCCTGCACACCTGGGCCTATAATGGTCTGGCCTGAGAGCTGCCCCATCAGTCCAAACAACTTTTTTTGTGATGAGTGCCTTGTCCTAGCCCTAGTTTATCCATGTCCCTTGCACTGATTATGCCCCTACCTTTGGCCCCTCAGACCTGACTTGCTCTAGCCTTATCCTTGTCTGATTGCTCTACAACCTTGTCGCTGTATCCAAGAACTGAGAGCAGACACCTTGCTCAGACTGGACACTTATGTAGTCTTTTCTGATAATGCCACCCAGAAAGCTCAAGCATGGATTGAGACTAAGGACTACTCAGTATCACTTTATAAAATGCTGCAGCTTCTAATTTCATTTCCAATAAATCCTCGACAAACAAAGTTCATTCATTTGCAGATACCTAACATTTCAACTGAATAATAGAATCCATTGGAAATCCGTTATAGACAAAACTAAAATCAATACTGTAACGTATTATATTCTTGTGTTTTCTATCAAATGCAGTTCTGAGTTCTGAGCTCCTTTCATGTCCTGCCTGCTTCCGATAATTACTTGTAAATTTTGCTAATATTTTAAATTATTCTTTCCATCTGTGCTGCTCTGAATATTCTGCAGGGCTTGTGATTCTTTTGTAAAGGGGAGTGGGGAGGAAAACATGTTTACTTGAGCAAAAATGCAGGGTTTTCTTTATTCTTTCATTGCACTTCTGTAATGTAAAGCATTTTCCAGTGAATATTATAAGAATGAATGAAACACTACTGTGAGGTGGTCATTAAAATCTCTCTTTTCCATATGGGAAGCAAGGTTGTAGAACATATAGCTAATCAATGTACATAGTCAACCAGTAAACCAATTGGAGCCAGAACTCAATAAAACTGGTCCAGATTCAGCACTCTAACAAATGGACAGCGTCACTTAATGCATTTGATAAATATTAACATAACCCTCAGCATAAGATACTGAATGGATGTTTTATTTTGGGGGGATGAATGTTACTGGTGGATACTGGATCAACACTCCTGATGACTTAAGGAGATATGTTTAGCAACAAAGCAGATAGAGACCCAGAAGTAATGTGAGCATCTAGCTCCTCCAACTAGCCTGTCTTCATCAACCAGGACTTTCAAGGTGAGTCTTCACATTAATCCACATGGTAATGTAATAACGCAAGAGAAGAAATGTGTTAGGGCTGGTGCAAACAAGCACACAACATGAAGGTTATTTAAAGATTGTTTCCAGCCCAATGGCACACACACAAAAATTTGCTGCATACTTCAGGGTGGGGTAGCATGTTTTTTTTTAATGTCACCATAGCCTTCAAAAGAAAAGGGAAAAGCTTCAACATGCTACACAGAGACAGCTGCTTTAAAAGGCACCCATGCCTGTCTTATTTTGTGTGGACCAGTTGTAGGTTAACACAAATCGCTCCCTCAGAAAATTGCAGCAAATTAAAAACCAGACTGGAAAGTGATAAGATTTAATTATCTATGGCAGCTTGTCATTGGTCAAAACACAGACATAGGGAACCTTATCACATCTTGTGCTTTAAGCTTGTCATTGGTGCCAGCTAATAGTATCAAATGTATGAAAGGAGACCTTGAGTGCCATCTATTGGATTGGAAAGATAAGCAGAAACACTTTTAATAATTTAATAATAAATATACCTTCAGCTTCAGTGTCTCTTTGAATGTTCTTTAGAAATGGTGAAAGGAGAAGAAAGACTGACTCATACTTCCACTCCCTTCTCCCAAGGGAGGTTCTCATCTGAAGGGACAATGTATACAACGCACACACAGAGAAGATGCATAATTCTACCTATCCATCTGGAAAATGCATACCATACCTGGAAGGATCTATCTCTTTTCCTCCCTGAACACAAGAATATGGATGTGGTTAAACAGAGCGCTTGAGTGATTCACGCTTCTTCTGCTGCCATTTGCCTCTGAGACATGTGCAAAAGCCACCTTAAAGCAGCATTAGATTTCAGCCTCGAAGTGTGTAAAAGGCCATGAGACATTTCAGCAACCCAGGTCATTAAAAATATTATCAGGTTTTTTGAAAACATAGCCTGATACAGAAATAGCTGTTTGCCTCAGCAAAAACAGCCTGCACTGCTTTCCAGCTAATGAGTCATCCTGATTTATTCACAGGATTATGGCCTACGAGGATTTGAAAACCATACGTTCAGTCTTCTCTGACCCGTTCTCTGCCTGCGCTCAACAAAAATATTGCATGGAAAAATAAGGATTACCGTTTCTCATTTATCTAGAGACACTATTAAAATCTTCCACATTTGGAGAAATTTCGCCTTCATTTGGACCTGCACCAGCTGCTGAAATTCAAAGCTGTCAAGAAAGTGCACAGATTGGAGCGGACCATCATTTTATTATTATTTATGAAGGACAGGCTCCTATCGTCATTTCAATTTTATTTTTATTTTTTAGTAAAAACAGAGTCAAGGAAATATGTGCATTGCAGTCCCTCAAAATCCCCTGTAACTATGTGCTGAAAACCCTAAGGGTGGAATTCAACTGATGAGTTCTGTAAGTGGAAGCCCACCTAAGGACTTCCACTTGTGCAACAGGGCATTTCCACCTCCTCTCCTTGCATGCCCTGCCCCCTTCCCCTACCATTAGTTCAAGGGGCAGGGGCAGGAGAAACCCCAGAACAGCATGCAGAGGAGATTGTTCCATTTGGCAAGCTACAATGCTGGTCTGGACAGAACAACATAGTGAGACACTGAATTCTTCCCTATGAGTGGTATCCAGTGTACCACTACGTGAATCTTCAGTCAGTGCAAGGATTTCTGCTTGAGCAATGGAATCTTCTCTCCTTCTCCCCACAACACTTCCCCCAAATCTGTTCCCCCAACCCAATGCAGCAGGTTTGGGGGCTGGGGTATTAGGGGAGGAGAGGGAGGCAAGCCCCACTGTGCAAGCAGAAATCCATGCACTGACAGGATGTGCTAGTTTAATACCACTCTAGATGGACCTAGCAAATGTTAATTTCAAAGAATGGCTCCAAGGTAGCATCATTGTAAGGGAAACTGAGAAAAGAAAAGGAAGATAGACCCAGCTGTCTAGTGCTGCTTTGAGTATCCTGCCAGAATCTGTCTGAAGATGAGGGGACTAGGAGAGGCATCATTGATGGGCCTTGCTGGGCATCAAACGCCCAAGGATGCTGGGTTCTGATGCCAGCCCAGAAGGTGTCCCCATTTCCCTCCTTTCATTAGTTTATGGTATTTAAGGGAAACGTAGGGGAAAGCAACATTCTAACAAATGCACATAATCTTTTATTCTGGTCACCATCATGTCATGACTAAGGCCAAGGCCTCTTTCAGCCATCTTGAGGTTTCGGGGAAAATAGCTACATCTCAATGTTCAAAGCTTTCACTCTGCTTTTTGATTGCATGCCATGTATAACCTTCATAATGAAAAGAGAATATTGGAGCTCACTCATACTTCCTTCAAAAAGAGAGCACACAGGAGAAAGCTATTGTTCCTGACCTAGCCAAGTCTTCTTCTAGGGCGAGTCTTGGAGTAACTTTGTTACATCCTAGCACAGAAGGAATCTCACAGTAGCTCTGGAACAGTTTTGTACAGTTAACTTCAGTTGTTTACAGAATCAACTAAGTTCGTTTTCAAAACTGTGATTCTCCACAATTGCAAAGCGTGCCAATGGCAAGGACAGTGAGAGGTGAAATAACTTTCAGCCATCTTGAGGTGTCAATAAAACAGCTACTTTCATGTATTTCAGGGCCCTGCTATACTGTATCTGAGCTTCCTTTGATTGGCTGGAACTTACAAACAATAAAGTCTGGATATTGGGCCACAGTGGAAAGAAGGGAGAAATGGGCTTCTAGTAAATGTTTTCAGAAGGTGTCTTCAATTTCCATTTTTCCTGGCGACTGAAGCAAGGATGGAAATCTGTTTAGGAATGAATGTCCGAAGCACAGCCTCCAGCACGGAACAACACACTAGAGACAGAAACTTATTTTGTTTCTTGCTGAAAACTGCTCCAGGAAGTAAGAGAATCCAATTCTCACCAACAGCAGTTGGGCGACATTACACAAATCAAGCCAACAGATATATTAAAACTTCTAAAGTAATGGCTTTAGACTGTGTCAATAAAAATGACCCGAATGGGTGCTTTATTGTCATTCTGTAAGGAGCACTGTTACACCAACAGAAAGAATTACTTGACCTATTTTCTCATTTTTTCATGTGCAGAGTACTATGTTTACAATTGGGATACAGGGTTGTTAAATGAGATTAATCTATTAGCACATCAGAACCGAGAGCAGGGCTTCATAGAGGTAGTCTTCAGTTGTATGAACTAGAACACTGATGGGACATTTACTCTTTTTGCTACTCATGAACATCTGCAGAGGCCTGCCATATCATTGTCACAATCTCAGTGATTCCTGCTAAACTGGCCACAAACCACCGGTTTCTGGTAGTTCAAAGGATTGCAAGAAGGATAACAAATATGCAACATGTGACTCAGAGACAAAATACATGATCAGCACCCTAACATGAAGTAAGCATTCCTAGACCATACCACTTCAGAATGCACATGGGGGGGGGGGAGGAATGTTTACTGGCCCCCAAACAGGAGGAGGGGGATCACTATACTTGCAAAATGAATGTTGGGGAGAAAGCAAAGTCTAAAGGCCAACCCAGACAAATGCGAATGGATTGATGACAATGAATGTGTCTAGTTTTAAATGTTAAATTACATCCTCAGGGGGCATCCCTCCAGATCAAGACCACGCAAATGGGAAAGGGAGATTTGACTTCCTGCCCATACCACAGTTCTGATTAAAACCCCTGTATTCACACTGCTATTTATCCTCCAGAGTCAATCTTGCAATGGCACTGCTTATGATTTCTTCTCACCTCATCGTCACCAGTCATTGAGGCTTTGTGATTGTGGGTTTACCCACAGAAGGGAATTCCAGCAAGTGGAGGAAGGAAGAAAATGCCCTAATACTGTATGGATTTGGCTTGCATACGTACTTGAGGGTGACACAAGTGCAGCTCCCAATCTCCAGCTCCCATCTCAGAACCTACAGCGACTTCCCCACCAGATAATATTTCAAGAATCAGCTCCTTCAGTCCCCAGGGGCATTTCTAATTAATTATTTGCTGTTAATTGTTCACATAACACCAACACTGTAAAGTGGACTGCTATTGTTTGCATTTGGCAAGCGACAAACTGACAACCAAAAAACCACACTAAGCTTTCGTCCACGGCACAACATTGGGTCTGCCGTATCCAATTTTACTCTGACAGTCTCTTTTGAATGATAAGCAGTCTCCTCTGAAACTGCAGACAATCCTATATGGCTTCGCTGTAGTTACTGAACTACTTCTGGATGGGAAAACAAAGAAAGCTATGGCTGGTGCCCATGATGATGAAAACTGTAATCACTGAAGTGATAGCGAGTGCTAACCCAATATGGTTGGTCATCTCATTTCTACAGCCTCTAGCTACAAAACATACACATTTCCTAACCAGTCTTGCATGCTATTAATAAAACACTTCAATAAACACTGTCACGCCTATCCAATTAGCATGATCATTCCACTTAAGTTATATCTCGTTGGGATTTCTGCTCTGAATGGATCAATTACTATCACACAAAATGGGTCAGGATTTTTTGTTAAATGCTACTTATCTGAAATTTGTTCATCTGTAAAACTCAGAGTGCATTATTTAACTCCCTGCTGGGAGTGAGTATAGGGGCCAAGATCTACTCTGCTTCCAGTTAAATCCACAATTAAAACAAAACTATTTTTAAAAACTGCTTAATGAATGGCATGCTGAATTAATGTTAAATAGCAGCAGCAGCAGAGCACGCATGAGCAGCCAAGCATATTTTTGTACAAAGCATACGGTTGAGGAAACAATAGTCAAAAGAAATTTACTACTGGCTTCATCAGTTACTTATCCAGAAGTGCAGCTTGTTATGTGTCTTAATATAATTAATTGAGTGCATGTAGCGGATTAATAATGAAAACCCCAAGTCAGCCCCATGAACACTTGTGCTACAGGCACTGTAGCAGTGACAGGTGTCACAAACAAAGCCTTCCTTCATGCACACCACTTCGGACCACTATAACTATAGGCCGATTTAATCCTATGTTCATTTCCTTATACGTATATCAATGTTCAAACCTATTCTTTCTTTCTATACCTTGTAGACCCTTCATAATTAAAAGAGAATATTGGAGCTCACTCACATTTCCTTCAAAAAAAAAGTGAACGCAGGAGAAAAATATCATTCCTGACTTAGCTAAGTCTTCTCCTAGAGGGAGTATGGGAGTAGCTACGTTCCATCCTATAGCACAGAAGGAATTGCAAAGTAGCTTTGGATCAGGTTTGCACAGTAAATGTGAGTTGCTTACAGAATCAAGCAAATCAGTATTCGAAACCATAGCCTTCCAACAACTAGAAAGTGTGCCACAGCAAATGCACTGATGGTGAGGGCAAAATCACTCAGAATACAAATGCAAATGAAATGCATCAAAAACACACGAAGATGTTATGGTTTAAAAGAAACCATTCACATGAGCCAAGGATGAGATAACAACATAAATATGGTTTCCATAGTTTGCTTTACTCATAACCATGAGTACAAATCCTGTATCCAGCTAGAAATTTAGTACACCACCTTCCTTGTCCTCAACTCTAAAAAGTAGTCCATGCATTTTACTGAGTTTCACATCAATGGAGATTCAAGGGGGTGACATTTGGCCTTCCAGGAAGGATGTGGCTGGCTGATATAAGAAACAGAAGGCTGGACTAAACCGACCTTTGGTGTGACCATACATATCTGAAGTTGTGCCACATATCTGATGTTGTTCCAAGGGAACTTCAACCTCTACTGTAAGAAGCAGTTCAAACTAACTGTGATGTCAAACAACCAAGGCAAATCTAGAATCAGTTTCTACTTACGGTTATTTACCTCCAGAGTGAAATGAAAAAGAAAATCAATAAATACATACCTTTCTTTATTTTATTATTATAGCCTCAGCACTGTTTTCCAGCTGCAAGCACATTTACAGGAGTGGCTCTTCTTCTAATCCCAATACTTCAAACTGAAAGTTATCAGTCAACATTATTTAACTTTAGGTAAACTGTGAGGAGCCTACATCAGTCCTGGCTACCTGGGTCTCCTCCATACAGAAGCAAGTGGAAAAACATGTAGCAGCTTCATGCATTGGGGGAACTTGCATGCAGCATAATCCAGAGTTTACCTGCTCAAAAGAACTCAATGGGACTTCCTTCCAAATATGTGTTGTAAGATTAAAGTCTTACTTTTTAACATATGCCTGCTTCTAATGGCCAAAGCACCCTGGTCCTAAACAAGAAAGAAACAATAATATCCCTTTTTATGTTAAACCTCTCCATTTTGAAGTTGAATTCCAACGATTCACACTCCGATGCAAGGAAACGTTTCCAAATAGTTGTGTTTACTGTGCAGCTACATTATTAATGTAAGGCTATATAAAGGAGATTCTTCTTCATCTCCTAATGACTTGGGTGGACCATTTGTGCAAATGAGGAAGCATTTTTGCAATATTCATTGGGTGGAACAAAAATACATAAATGAATTCCAAACAAGAGTATTTAATCAGAAGCAAGTGAATTATGCATCCGAAAATGAAAGAGCAGGAAGAAAGCTGTTTGGATAGGACCCTGCCACAAAGCAAGACTTTCTACCCAGCACCAAACACAATCTACACCAGGGATGGGGGAACCTGTAGTCTTCAGATATTATCAGCAACCCTGACCATTGGCCGTGCTAGCTGGGGCTCATGGAAGTTGTAGTGCAACAACTCTGAAAGGCCACAGATTCCCAATCTCTGATGTACATCACCCACGATGAGATGTGCCCTAAGCAGAGGGCAGATGCCCTGATAGATGCCTGCATAAAAGAAAGCTATCCATGACCCAAGCATGACCCAAGCCATTTTCAAGAGGAAGAGCACCCTCAGAGTTATTAGCAATTTCAGCAAAAGGAAAATTCATTCCCCAAATAAGATGATTCGTAAAGACTTAAATCATACCAGTTATCAGATCAGTCCAGCTATTAACAAAGGCTGCCACAATATATATTTTTAGGCAATGCAACTACACCCCACCCAGTACCATGTGACCACAAGCCTGAGAAGCAACACCAGCTCTTAAAAAAAGAAAGAGCATGTAATTATTTCTTAAATGATTAGCAAAGCTGCAAGCTGATTATCCTTCATGGTCACTGGCTGCTTAGAGAAATCAAAGTCTCTTTGATCAGAACAAAGATTCGTCCATGCAGACCAACTGCAAACCTGGTTTGACACCCCGAGTTTGCCGTCGACTTTTGTGCTTCCTATAGAAACACTGGATCTTTCTCGCAGCAGTGTCCATTTCCCAGTCAGCTGCTTTACCTTTTCCTATTTCACACAGAAAATACAAATACAAAAGCTACATTAACGTTTGGCTTGGGAAAAGAGCTCTCCGATAAAGCCTGTCAAAATGGAAGGCATTTCAATGGAGAGATTTCAGGGGAGCAGTAAACACAGAATGCCTGGTCCACTTTGACAAGCAACTGTTGTGTAAGTTATGGCAGTATCAAAAAGAAACAGCAGGATAAGAAACAAACAGGAAGAAATCAGGTCTGCACCGACGGAAAGCCAAAACGCTTGCAATTTCCATTGTTTTGCAAGCATGCCTAGCTTTTGGACCCGTTTCGCTGTTTGTATTAATGAATGGGAAATGAGATACATGCTTCCCATTAGATTATTTATGAAGGTGTGCGGCTCAGAATACATAAAGGAAATAATTATCTCCATCAGTTATGCTGACTGGGGAGGCAGAGGTTACCAAAAATGTTATTTATGCTACTGAAAACTAATTCCGCAGCATTTTAATTTCCTTGTGGTAACAATTATCTAGGGTTCATCATTCTGAGTGTTTGTCCCCTGCACAGAACTCAGAAGGCACAGGACTGCATATTTATCAGTTGTGGGCATGTCATTCTTGGATCAAAATGGAGTCACGCTGCAACCGCTGACCAGAATTTGGCTTGTGGAAAGCCCTGCTTACTATGGAGTCCAGAGGGATGGCAGGAGAGAGCCCTTAGAATTGTTGCTATGGGTTCTCACTTTCATATACAGTGGTACATTTTTTGGTGCCTGGTACTTTACAATGCAAAAGTGACATCTACAGGCTGCCATGCAAGATGTTTCTTTTCATATGATGAAAACTATACACAGTTTCATACATTATGCCAGTTCATACATTACAGATTAATTGGCTCTTTCTCTTTTAGCTCTTTTTTTTTTAATGGAAAAAGTGAGCCAGGAACTCACAGAATACCATGAATGTGCTCATGTCAAAAATACACAAGTGATTCATTGCAACATGTGAATTGGAACACAGGAACACAGAAGGAGCATTGACAAACATTGACAAAGTATCCCCAAGTAGCCTCGTCTACAGGTGTCTGGGTATTTACAATGTTTGAAAAGGATCTTGCAGGGGGAAGTTTGTGCAGGGTTCTACACTGCAGGACAGGGTGATATGATATCACATCAGTGGTGGGAGAACACTACATGCGAGGCCTGCTCCTGATACGAATCTGCCTTATACCATACCCTCCATTTCTCTGATGAAAAAAGGGACGACCCATTCCACAATGATAATCTTCCTATTTATACCCAACACATCTACCTGGGTTGCCCCAGCCACTCTGGGTGGCTTCCAACATATATAAAAACATAATAAAACATTAAACATTGAAAATAACTTCCCTATATTGTCTTCAGATGGCTTGGAGGTCGGATAACTCCATACCCTCCAACATTTCTCCAATGAAAATAGGGATGCCCTAGGGAAAAGCAGGACATTCCAGGATCAAATCAGGAACTGGAACAGCTTCTCTAAATCAGGGATGTCCCTGGAAAATAGGGACACTTGGAAAGGTCTGTTATACTGAGCCAGACCATAGGTCCATCTAGTGCAATACTGCCTACACAGTGGCTCTCCAGGGTTTCATACAGGGGACATTCCCATTATCAAGTTGAATCTGGGAGCTTTTGCATTGAAGGAGATGTTCCACCACTCAACAACAGCCCCTTCCCTAAGGTCCTGGTCTCGCAGTAGTGCACAGAAGTGTCTGAGCAGGCCCATAATCTATGGATCACAATAATCAAACATTGTCTGAAATTAGCAGTACATGAGATGTATTTCCTGTGTAAGTGGGAGGTCTTAAGGATGAGAGGGGAAGGCAAGGTAAAAAAAGGAAACATGTACTCCCAGGGGCAGCCTACCCACGAGGCAAGGTGAAGAGACCGCTTCAGGAGGCAGGGTCCAGGGTCAACCCAGGGCAACAGAACCCAATGTTGATCTTACTCCACTGCATTGTCCCTGGCCTCCTTCACCCCTGGCAGGGAGGGGGAGGAGTCGTCCTGGGGTCCAGCTCAGGTGCCAACATGTCTTGGGCCAGCCCTGTGTGCTCCTCCCCTCTCCCCCCACCCCCACCAGCTATATTTGGGAGCTTGAGAAGGCCAGAGGTCTATTCCACTCTACACCACGTTGGACATCCACAATTCAAGGTGAGCATGGGCACACTTTAAATAAAAATTATAACGCCGCGCTTCTCAACGGGCATCATAAATTCCTGTCCAAGTTAATGGGTTCTGGAGTGAGACTGAAACCTTTCCAGAGGAACAAAGGAAGTGGTCTGAAAGAGAGAGCTTAATTTCTGTCTTCACACACACTGGAGAAGAAAGACCCAAATTTCCTCTTCTAGCTGCCGCCTATCTGGCCATTCTCATATAGTACCTGAGAGATAAAAGAGGTTTAAAGAAGCAGCTTGGGAGACTTTGCTTATTTTGTGCTGACTGGCACATTCTATATCAATTTAGCAATCGTAATTCAAATGGGTACTTAAATGTGAACCACAAAATAGATAACCCATTACAGGGCATATGTAACAAGTTAAACATGCATCAGGCCATTCATTCTATGCCACTCTAAGGAAAACAACTAACCTTGTTTTCTCTCCTCCTCCAAGTCACTCCCGGTGTATCCATCACTTTCATCTCGTTCACTGTCAGAGGCCCGCGAAGCTTTCAGTGATGACTTTTTATTCTCCTTTTCATGGTCTAAATTATCTTTTTCATCATCTGAGGGTGACTTTGACATTCTTTTCATTTGATCACCAGCCTGTCCTTCTTCATTAACTTTCCCATCTGATTTCTCTTCATCTGCTTCAAAATCTTCATCGTATGCTGAAATATAAGGACAAGCATACCGTGAGATAGAAAATGGACCACAAACTACTTGAATATCTCATTAACCCCAAATAGGTTAAGCCCATTAGTCTTTGTTCTCCTTTGCATTTGACCCTTTTCTGCCTATATATATATATATATACACACACACACACACAAACAATAAAGTTAACATGCTGAGCCATGGATTTAAACTGTACAATGATACAGTAATGTTAAAAACTTTTTCTTGCTACTCCATACGCAAGAGAGGCAGGGCAAATTGTGGCATAATCTCCACACTAAGTACATTGGAATTATTTCAGTGGAGGAGAGGATGATTAGGACTTGTAGTTGTTATACATTCTAAATCCTCACAGACTTTGCAAGGTGTGTGGGAACCAACAGGAATCTTATTTTCTGTTCACTATGCACCACCTCTCACATTGTGGTTTTTAAGTATACAAGCAAAAAATATGAAACACACAAACGCATATACTTGGAGACACATACTTCATAAATATATGCCTTTAAGAAAGCCAGGACTGCCCACAGTAAACCTGCCTAACTATATATTTTGTGGAAAACTTGTTTGCTACCTTGCAGTGTGTCAAATGGCCTGAAATCAGCCCCACAAAATCAAATGCATTCTATTATTTCTCTTTGTGGGTCTCATTCAGACATAATCACTTTGAAGCAAATAATTACACTGGCAAACAGTCCTGAAATATGTTTTTGGGAAATGTGTGTTTGCGAAGAATACATGTAATTCCATCCCAAAATATCTGATAGGTGCTCAGATGTAAACAGAGGCACCATGGGAGCAGTAGAACCCTCTCTTGCTTATTGCAAAAGACTCCATCCCTGATCTGAACAAACCATGTAACACCCACCCATCTCTTCACTGATGTAGGTATCACTCTAGGATAATTGCAAGGAGTGGTGATGTTAAACAAATGAAGTAGCTATCAGTGGTCTTAGCTGAGTTGGAAGTCTGGGCTGGCAAGAAGAATTCTTAACATAATTGGGGGTGCTTTTTTTTACAAGGAAAAAGGTGCATACTGTTAAGTGTGACTACATGGCATCACGGAAGGAAAGGATTGCATCCAAAGGCAAAAATGGCAGCTGAAAAGCTAACTCTGGTTCTCAATGCATTTTGGAGAAAATCTCCATCAATTAATATTGTGTAACAGTTACTGTTGCTGCGGCACACCTAAGACAACATTTTGTGTCTTTTGTATCTTTTTTTTTTTATCTCTGTAATTGATTCCCCACCCCCTTTTTGGTGTTGGATCCAAAGGTGTCCTTTTGTGAATGGAAAGATTCTTCCTATGAGTGGAAGAGCAGCTTCAGATCCAGTCCTTTTCCCTGCACCCAACCCAAGATACCTCAACCCAGTCTGGCATTCATGCTGTAATAAATGCAAACCATTGTTCCAGTTTGACAAACAATGCACAGGTTATGCAATTTACCTGTAGTGCTCTAGTTCCTACCCATAGCTGAGGGTACTACACTATGCCAAGGAAGAGGTCCACCTCAGCATTGGAGATCATCATCAGTGAATGGATTAATTGTATGCTGATACACTGAGATGCATGTGGACCTTTCACAAATAAAGTATTTTGGCAGCATCCCTTTGTTTCACTACCACCGTGCAGAGAAGCAACAAACTGTTATCACGTAAAAGAAGCTGTCATGTTAACCAGATATATTCCCTGGGGACCACATTTTTTCACCTCTTTCCTTTCCCTATCAACTTTCCTCCATGTTCAAATGACAGAATGCCAGGAAGAACAAGAAATATAGGGGGGAGCATCTCATGCGGAACCAATTAGGCAAATAAACAATAACCTGTAGAGTGGGGCTTAAGGAGTAAGTAAATTTAATTGCATCGATTGAGGGTACCAGCTGCATCTGGGACAGCCAGAGTCTCCTCCACAGGTAATTGTCTGAAAGGTAACTACCTCCTGAAGGGGGAAGAGGGGAGATGAAACAAAACTGCACAGCTGGTAACTAATGAGAAACTTGCAATAAACTCACAAAGGAAGTTTCAAGAGTTGGGAGTGAGAATATATTTATGGCGGGAAAATAGATAGAGCATGCAAAGGACTCACATGTGGAAACAAACAAAAGTCAGGGGTGGGGCTTCAATTCCTGTACAGAGGGGCAACTTTGCTAACAGTTTGCTAGGACCTGCCAGGACAGCCCAGCTCTGCTCTGCTCAAATGCATGATTTTAGTCCTATTAGCAGAAGTAGAGGACTCTGCCCGACTCCTGCTAATAGGACTAAATGCATGCATTTGAGGTGAATCCATTAGCTGAACTCTAAATCTGAAAATAATGAATTAATTCCAAATTTTTCATTTAGAGATGATAAATGTGTGTGATTGTGTGCAGAACTGAAGTCATCCCTTACTACTTGCTGCATTCTCCTTGGAGCAGAAACCGTCAGCCATTTTTGCTCCCAAAGAGGTCAAAACACAATGTACCTAGTTACATCTGCTTCATGGCAAGGGGAGAAAACCTGTGGCCATCCAAATGTTGTCGCACTATAGCTCCCATCACCCTCAACCACTAGCCATGCTAGCTGGGGCTCATGGGAGTTGCAATTCAACAGCTTCTGGAGAACCAACATTTCTCACCCACGCTTCACAGACTACAAGTTTTGCCATATCATGTGTACAGTGGTACCTCGGTTTTCGAACGTAATCCATTCTGGAAGACTGTTTGAATTCTGAAACATTCGAAAACTGAGGCGCAAAGGGCAGTCTGCCAATTTAATTGAGTAAATTGAGAAACACTCAGTGGAAGCCATTCAGCTTCCAAGGCGCGTTCAAAAATGGAAGCATTTAGTTCCAGGTTTTTGGCGTTCAAAAACCAAAACGTTCGACTTCTGAGACATTTGAAAACCGAGATACCACTGTACCAGGAAATGTCATCATGCCTCTTTAGCAGTTTTTTAGGCATCGTTTCAAAGTGTATTTGTTGATTTACTTACTTTGACTTTGTTGTTTTTTGTGCTATATAAAGAATGAAGGATAAATTGGTGATATGCTTAATTATTTTTAAGCAGCATTGTAAGCCACTATATTTGAAAAAGTTAGAACAGGCTTCCTCAACCCTGGCCCTCCAGATGTTTTAGGACTACAATTCTCGTCCCCCCTGACCACTGGTCCTGCTAGCTAGGGATCATGGGAGTTGTAGGCCAAAAACATCTGGAAGGCTGAGGCTGAGGAAGCCTGACTTTAGAACTATCTTAAATAAACAAACAGCTCTGCAAAATGGTTATAGCTAAACAAAAAGGGGTTAAATGGTCACTAATGGCATTGTATCAATAATAGTAACTCCTGTGTCTGGTCATGCGTCCTATCATGTGTCAACGTCTTTGTGGGTGTGATTATGAGTGTTTGTGCAATTATGTTTATGAACACAGGATAACTAGGGGGCAATTTTCATAGGAACTTAAGGAGCTATTTTATATGGGGTTAGACCATTGGTCCTTCTAGCCCTGTAGTCCTCAACTTTTCCAGACCCAGGGCACACCTTCAACACAATTATTAACTGGGAGGGGCACTTCTTAATCCCCCCTCCCATATATTTCTATTGTGGTAGCACTGCTGTTGTGATCCACAATAGACCATGGGGTTCAGGTGGTGCTGTGGTCTAAACCAGTGAGCCTTTTGGGCTTGCCGATTGTAAGGTCGGCAGTTCAAATTCGTGCGATGGGGTGAGTGCATAGGATTGCACTTTTAACCATTAACTGCCATTAACTGCCAACCTAGCAGTTCGAAAGCATAGCAGCATGAGTAGATAAATAGGTACCACTGCAGAAGGTAAACAGCGTTTCCATGCGCCAGAAGTGGTTTAGTCATGCTGGCCACATGACCTGGAAAAGCTGTCTATGGATAAACACCAGCTCCCTTGGTCTGAAAAGCAGAAATGAGTGCCACACCCCATAGCCAAATTTGACTGGAATTAACCATCCAGAGGGTCCTTTACATTTTAGAATGTTGTATTATTTTATTGTTGTTAGCAGCCCTGAGCCCGGCTTCGGCAGGGGAGGGTGGGATATAAATAAAAATTTATTATTATTATTATTATTATTATTATTACCTTTTAAGGTAAAGGTAAAGGTACCCCTGCCCGTATGGGCCAGTCTTGCCAGACTCTAGGGTTGTGCGCTCATCTCACTCTAAAGGCCAAGAGCCAGCGCTGTCCGAAGACACTTCCGGGTCACGTGGCCAGCGTGACAAGCTGCATCTGGCGAGCCAGCGCAGCACACGGAACGCCGTTTACCTTCCCGCCAGTAAGCGGTCCCTATTTATCTACTTGCACCCGAGGGTGCTTTCGAACTGCTAGGTTGGCAGGCACTGGGACCGAATGACGGGAGCGCACCCCGCCGCGGGGATTCGAACCGCCGACCATGCGATCAGCAAGTCCTAGGCACTGAGGTTTTACCCACAGCGCCACCCGCGTCCCATTATTACCTTTTCCCTTACCATAAATCAGTGACCCAGTATTGAGTCCTGACACACCAGTTGAAAACCAATGATCTAGCCCATGTTTGCTTAATTATAATTGGCAGATGCTCTCCAGGGTCTCAAGCAGAGAGCAGTCTCCTCTGTCATCTACCACCTGAGATTCCTTAACTGAAGATGCCAGAGACTGGCGCTAGAACTTCCTGCCCACAGGGCATATACTGTGCAACAATTTCTCCCTGTTCATACTGTACCATCAATTGCTGCAATTCTTGGGCTCTTTTCATGATCACCAAGGGCTCTTTCTATCGCTCTTTTTCTTGCCTCCACTTGCATTTCTTGAGCATCTCCCACAAATTCTTTCTGTTGTTTGGGAGCTGGAGTAAACCTTAAATATTTGCCTTCCTCTCCACTGCTGCTACTTCCTGGTAGCTTATTGCTATATTCTTCCTTCGCAGAATCTTCTTTCTTTTCTTCATCGGCAACAGGGATCTTTTTCTTGGGAGGCAAAGGCTTTTTGTCCAGACCCATTGCGATAATACACCTGGCAAAGGCAGAGTGGGAGATTGTGAAAGTAGACCATGGATAATGGAAAGGACACAAACCATGGGCTCCCCTGTGGCTTAAGAGCCTTGAAGAAACAACATCAGATTTACAGCTGCATCTTAGGTTCCTGTGCTTATATTAAAAAATGAGAAGAAGTGGGTTATATCCAATATTAATCAAGCTCAAAGGAGACACATCTACTGAAATTAATAGGCGTGCCCGACTTAGGCCCATTAATTTCAGTGGGTCTACTCTGAGTAGGACTATCTGTGGATTCATAAGGAATGGTTGCAAAATGGCAATGCCATCAAACCTAGCTTGTTATGGATGGGGAAAAATAGCATGGTTAACAGGTTGCCTAGAAGCACATTTTTTCCGGCAATGACCACTGCAAATTGTATTAGAGAAATACGAGGCAGGCATATTGATCTGGGAAAAGAAGAAGAGCCTCTCTTAAGAGGAGTAGCCACAATTCTGTTGGCAGAGAATGAGAAAGGATGCAAACACATGTTTTTCATCCCACAGCGAATCATACTTTGTAAAGATTTCTATAAAAAGGAGAATTATTTGTCTGGTTTATTCCACGGTGCACCACTTACCATATATACTCGACTATAAGCCAACTTTTTCAGCACATTTTTTATGCTGAAAAAGCCCCCTCGGCTTATACTCCTTTCAAGCTGCTCCTTCCTCCTCCTCCGCTTTTGCCGCTGGCGGCGGCAGCGGAGGAGGAACGAGCAGTCTGAAAGCAGCCCTTTTGGACTGTTTGTTCTTCCTTCACCACTGCCACCACCAGCCTCTGGTGTGGTGAATCGGCTTATACTCGAGTCAATAGGTTTTCCCAGTTTTTTGTGGTAAAATTCGGTGCCTCAGCTTATATTCAGGTCGGCTTATACTCGAGTATATACGGTTCAAAATTATGTTTTCAAAGACTTGTAGAGAGTCAGTATTCCTACAAACTATGATTGTTTGGGTGTGATTTGTTCTCCTGCGCTATCCTCTCCATATATTTTTTTCTTTTGCTCTATCAGGAGCCCCTGCGGGGACTTAGCAATCACAAGACAGGAAGACAAACCCTATTATGGCTTATGACTTAGGAACACATCATCAAAAGAATTGGGGGGGGGGAGGAAATGGACATTCATCACAATGCAATTGGGGGAGGGAAGGACTAGTGCTGTCTACTCTCTTCATAAATGATCTGGAATCTGAGGTAAGCAGTGAAGTCATCAAGGTTGTAGAAGATATTGTAGACGATAAAAACCTAAGCAGACTGCTAAAAGCTCTAAAACGGTATTTTCAAACTGGGTGCATGGGCTACAAAATGTCAAATGAGGTTCATAGCCATAATCATTAAAATGGTTAAAAGTGCAATCCTATGCATATCTACTAAGAAGAAAGCCCCGTTGAATTCAATGGGGCTTATTCCCAGGTATGGGTCTATACTAGGATTGCATACTTAAGACTTACATGTTGGTATGTCAGAAGTAAACATTCTTCCCTTATAAAATATATTGTTTGAAGCATTTTGCTATTTTCCCAAGTTTTTTGGAGCAAATTGGCACAGAAACACACGCATGTAGCTAGTTTGGACCTTTACTGAAAAATACAACCACCTCTAATTTGCATGCTTTCCACTCCTCCGAACAGCCTTATCACACCAGTGATAGCATAACATTTACATACATTATGCAAATCTTACTCTGAAGAAGGGGAAAGTGTTTCTGGATAGTGGAATATGCTTATCTGAAAAGTAATTTGGCTCTATGGGAGTTCCCATTTCTTTCTTTTTCTTCTGCTTTTCGTTGTTATTTATAAAATATCCTATAACAGGGAAAGATGAGACTAGAAAATTTGCATGCATTCTCTTGCCTGGTACTACTTTGCAAATCAAAAGAAATGTTGTAGAAAGGAATGCTTCCAAGGAGAAATTGCTGCGTTGCCACTGATTTCAGCGAAAGACAAAAATGAGGGTCCTGGTGTGCCCATATTAATTTAATTGCAACATCAGAATAAACCAGGAAGTACATTGGAGACGCCATCCTTTAAAAGATGGCTGTGATCTATAATGTAATTTTTGAGCATTAGTTTTATCTTAAACGTTATTTCCTAAACAGACCTTGAATATTTAGGGAAAGATACAGCAATACCTGCAAGCACTTAGTGACTACATTACTGGGACGCAGAGTTGAACAGGATTAGAAGACTATCTTGTTCGGTCTACTGCTACAAAGCAGGACTGTTACCTTGAAAGCGCCCCTCAAATCAACCCCTACCAAGCAAAGCCACAAAATGAGAGGAAAGCCATGCTAAAATGGTGTCAGGTGGTGAAACAGTTTCAAACAAATCAAGCAATCAAATGAAGCCATGCAGTGCCTTCATACTCGCGTCAATGGTTTATTGGTGTCTCGTTCTTAAGGTTTTTCATTTTGTTTTTTGAATTTCCAGAATCTGAAAGTGCACCCTTGTTTAAAAGGTTTATTCTCTACTCTCCTTCAACTCATACGTGCATATGCACCTCCTGTGCCTTCTCAGTCTCTGTTATGCATTTGATGCCGCACGCTGCCACATACTCGAGTTCAATAAACAATAGAATAGTTGGTCTGTTTTTTATGGCTATAGATGACTATCCAGGGCTGCCTGTTTCAGCAAAACCAACCGAGAGTGGCATTACCCATAAATACTAACTAGTATATTGTGGCAGAAGCTTCCTTGGGTCAGCACTAACTTTGTCAGACACACCATGCCATTGGATGATGTGCGCTCAGGATCATGAAAGCTTCTGCCACAATTTAACTGAAAGTATTAAAATGGTGCTAATGGAGGGGTTTTTTGGCTACATGAGGCTTCTCTTTTGGAGCTTGGAATCAGCAGGATCCAAGATGGCAGCCAGTTCCTGAACCTATACCTGAACAGGTACAGGGCCCTATAAGAAGAGCCTGGCAGCAATTTCAAGAGCCGAGTTTCCTTCATGCCCATTTTATCCGCTACAGTCTCCAGGTCCCAACAGACAACCAACCCATTGTCCATACCTGTAGCAAGGAGCTGATCGTTCCACGTTGACAAGACCAAAGTATCCATGTTTGCCTCCCAGCCGAGTCCCCTTCCGGTGTTTATATTCACAGCAGGTACTTAAGCGGTCCACTTGCATTCCATTGAGGTAAAAAGTGAGACTGAAGGGGAAGCCATAATGCCGCTTGGAGACAAACTGAAAAGTTTCTGCAATTGAAAACAGCAGCAACAACACAAGACTGTTTTGAGCCTTTTCCACAGCATTTAAGGTGAGTTAAGAGCTGATTCAAGTGTACAGGGAAAGCATGGGGTACCTTATCGCTGGGAGGAGGTGGCACATATGAAAGATTTCCTGCATCAAGGGGAGTGTGTGTGTGTGTGTGTGTGTGTGTGTGTGTGTGTGTGTGTAAAGGTGTGCCTGAGAGAAAGGTGGGCTTCTCAGGTGAGCTTTTTGGCATTGGAGCGTTTTTTCTACATTCAACCCTAACCCTGCAGATAGAAATGGCACTGTCCAAGAATGCCTCATCTGGCTTTTTCTGCTTGTTTCAGCTGGATTTAAAACGTGACAAGTAAGAAGCCCAATCATCTACTGTATTGACCAAGACGTTCTGCCACAAAAGGCCTGCAGAGCAAATAGAAGTTCAGAGAAGTGAAACCTGTGACCCTCCAGGGGCTGCTGGACTCCCTGGCAACCTATTGTCAGCCACTGGTTCACCATTACTATGAGACAGCCTTTCTCAACCTTGGGTCCCCAGAAGTTGTTGGACTACCATCATCCCTAGCTAGCAAGACTAGCGGTCAGGAATCATGGGAATAGTAGTCCAAAAACAGCTAGTTACCCAGGCTTGAGAAATACTGCTGTAAGAATTATTATAAAACATTTGTGAGAGTAAGCCTATAGAGCCTGGGGCTTAGGTACCTGTTGAGGCTGTGTTTGCTGTATATTGAATTATCACTCTGATCCGAAACTCTCCCTTGGGTGCGACCACCTGCTGATGTAAAATGGGTGGTGACTGGTGAGAGATTCTTAATTTATGCCACAGTGTTTTGGAAACCTCTCCTTGAGGAGATTCACCTGGGCTTATGTTGTTATCATTTCGATGCCAAGGAAATACTTTTGTTTTCTTCCCCCACTATGTAAAATATGTTTATTTTCTTTCCTGATTCTCATTATAATGTTTCATCTCTTGTTCATTTTGTTATTTTAGTGATGGATTGTGATGTGTATGTGCATGAATTTTATTATACATCATCCTGGGAGCACTGCGTACTAAAAGTGGCAGGAGAGAAATTTAACAAAAGAAATAACTAAGTTTAGGAAGAGGAAGCCAAAGCTCTAATCAAACTATAAATGTAAGGCATCTAATGTTGCCCAGTGGAGAGAATCTTGGATTCACCAAAGGCAACTATCTTCTTGTCAGATAATACTAAACAAGTAACTTGCCTCATTTGTGTGAGAATGAAAGAAGTTGCAACTCCAAAAAACTAGAAAGAACTTGCCTGCAACACTGCCATGGGTTGGAGCTGCAACAAAATGTTGCAGTGCAACATTCTGCTGTTCAGGATGCCAGCCTCTCCATCCCATTCCTGTTACCCATTTTCCATCCTCCCGATCACCCACTCCCAGAAGCACTCTATAGCTATGTTCACATGCTCAGTCTTCATGAAACTGTTTTTGAGGGGACTTCCGGGGGCGGCGCGAAACCGTGATGGCGGACCTCTTCGAGTTCTGAAGAGGGGCACCGCAGAAAAGGGTTGCTCGCGACGGCGCAGCGACAACCCATCAAGAGAAACCACGGGCAGAGTGAGTCCGTGGCCGTGGGACCCGGCGGGCACCTGGAGCGACCCCGAAATCACGAAAGGAACCCCGTAAGGGGCTCCGGAGTGAAGGAGGGGGAGCGGTGCTGTGGGTTCATCGCTCTTTCTGCGGAGGCGAAGCCGCGCGGCTGTCACGGATGAGCGCTGATCCTTCTTCCAAGAAACATCGGGCTGAAACATCAAACCCGTGAGTAAGGACCTAAGATCCTACAAATTAATTCGGAAAATTTGGCTGAAAACGGGAGACGAGAAAGAGGAAGTCCGTCTTCCGGCACTGCTTGCAAGATCAAAGCAGATGATCTAAAGAGCGGAAAGCGCTGTGAGTAGAGAAGCTTTCAAGCTTTAAATTGGGACTTTCGTGCACATTGGAAACTTTCCTTTTAAGAATAAATACAGCATAAATTGGACCTGAAGTGGTCCCCCAAGGGGTAAGGGAAGACTCTAACTCCATATTCCCGGGTGGCCGGGCAAAGTTGTATAAACTGCGGAACTGTTGCAAACCTCCAGATACTTTTGTAACTGGAAAGTGTAATTTTGAGCTTATTTAGCTGAAGTGGATACATTTGCAGGCACCTTGCTGGAACTTTGTTACATGTTTAAAAGTGCTCTGCAGGACTCTTTTCTTAGTGCGTTGGAACTAATTCGCCTTTAAAGGTGCTTTCAAAGTTGGAACAAAGGGACTTTAAATGGCGGAAAGCTACCTTCTTCTCACTAAAATTTTGGTGGCACTCCCCCTAGAGGATATTGGCAATATAGAGGCCAGGGAAAAGTTTTCTGTTTATCCTCTCTCAATGGACTGTTTTTAAATTTGAGCTTGTCTTTCCCATGGGATTATAACATTTGACCTTGAACATTGACTGATGAGTGGCGCAGGAAAGACAAGAGCAGCCAAAGCTAAAGAAGCTAAGGAGAAAGAGAAAGCAAAAAAGCAGGCACAGCTTGTCCAAACAACTTTAACTCAGGGACGCAGATTATCAGTTCCAGCTGTGCTTGCGACACAAAAAGTAGAAACCGAAAAGCCTGAAAAATCAGAGGAGGGAGATATGGCAACAGGAGGAGCTGAGGGTGTACTGAAACAAGTTCTGGAACAATTGGCAGTGATAAATCAAAAAATTGATAATCAATCAATAAAAATTGATCAATCAACATCCTCAATCCAGAAGTTGACAGAGCAAGTTTCCCTACATAACCTAGCAATTGAAAAATTGCAAGGAGCATCAGAAGAGAATCGTAAACTGGCAGGGGAAGCCGCTCAAATTGCAATATCGGCTAAAAAAGAGGTTGAGGAAGTTAAAGCGGAAGTCAAACCTCTACACAAACAGATAGGTGACCAACAAACCTATCTCTCATTGGTGGAATTGAAAAATCGGGAGACTAACCTCAGGCTGAGGGCAGTCCCAGAAATTGAGCAAGAAGATTTGATTGGACTCTTGACAACAGAGTTTACAAAGTTCTGGGATCTAAAAGAAGAAAGTGACTTTAAAATTGTATCGGCTTTTCGGTTGGGAAGATTGGTAAGAAAAGATAGATCCAGAGACTGCTTAATAGCTTTGAGATCAAGGGAAGAGAGAGACAAAATACTAGGCCTACACTTTAAAAACTCAATTGTGATACAAGAGAAAAGGGTGGAAATTTACCGAGACATTCCCAAACAGTTATTGGATTTGAGAGCCACCTATTCAGAATTGGCTAAATTGTTGAGACTTAACATAATTCCTTACAGGTGGGAGTTCCCACAAGGACTATCATTTACTTACAAACAGAAGAAGGCTAAAATAAGATCACCAGAGGACCTGCAAAAGTTCCTGCACGACCACGGAGAAGATCTCCAAAAACAAGCAGCAGCTAATTGGCCTTTACCCAACCCAGGTGGACCAACGCCTGCACCTTCGGAACCAGAGGAGAAAGAAGACACACCGCTCTAGGTGTGACAGAATAGTTCAGGATGTCTCTGCGGCTACTTAGTTGGAATATTAATGGCGGAAATTCCCCGGAGAAAAGAAGGAGGTTATTTCATATATTGAAGAAAGAACAATTGGACATTATTTGCCTACAAGAAACTCATGTGACCAGGCTCCATAGAAAGGTTTTAGTTAATAAAAGACTAGGCCAAGAATTTATATCGTCGGACAAAGTAAAGAAGAGAGGAGTGGTGATTTATGCTAAAGAGAGCCTGACACCTAAATTTTTATTCAAGGATGAACAAGGTAGAATTTTGGCAATTGAAATTCAAGCTCAAGGAGAAAGAATATTGATATTAGGAATTTATGCTCCAAACGACGGGAAATCAGAATTTTTCAAGAAGCTGCATGAGACGCTGCTGGACTATCTGGATTATGCTAACATCATATTGATGGGAGACATGAATGGAGTGGTGTCTACACACATGGATAAGTCTTATAATCAGAATTTAACATCAGATGGCAGACTGCCTAAAACTTTTTTTGAACTGACTGACAATCTGGATTTGATTGACATATGGAGGACAAAGAACCCCCTAGGTAAAGAAGGAACTTTCTTCTCTGAGGCCCATCTGTCCTGGTCAAGGATCGACCAAATTTGGACCTCCAGGGGGCTGGCACCAAAGACTAAAAAGGTGGAAATCTGCCCAAAAACATGCTCCGACCACAACGCCTTGAAAATAGAATTTAGACTAACTCAATCCGGTTCCTTCAGATGGAGAATGAATGACACATTATTAAGAGATCAAGAGATTGTGAAAAAGGCCCAAAAAACACTAAAGGACTACTTTGAGATAAATTTGAATACTACAGTAGAAAAAAGAACGATCTGGGATGCAAGCAAAGCCGTTATGAGAGGGTTTCTGATACAGCAGAATACAATCAAGAAAAAATTCTGGAATGGAAAGAAAGATAAAATATTGGAGAAAATACACCAAGGAGAGAAAAAATTGAGAACTAAACCAAAGTCAAAGGAGGTGCTGAGAGAAATTAAATTCCATCAAGCAGAATATTCAAAATTGATTAATCAGGAGATTGAATGGAAAATAAAACAGATGAAGCAAAGATCCTTTGAATCAGCGAATAAATGTGGAAAGCTGCTAGCATGGCAGCTGAAAAAAAGACAAAAGTTAAACACGGTTACAAATCTAGAGATTGAAGGAAGGATGATTCAGAAACCAGAAGAAATCAGGAAGTGCTTCCACAGATATTTTAAAGAACTGTATGCACAGGGGCCTCAGAAAGAATCAGAGATAGATCAATTTTTAAAGACAAATGGATTATCAAAGATAACTCAAGATAAAAAATTAATCTTGAACTCTACAATAACTCCACAGGAAATTGAAGGTGCCATCCAGAATATGCAACTAGGCAAATCTCCAGGCCCGGATGGGCTTACCTCCAAATATTACAAGACTTTGAAGGACTATTTGATACAACCCTTGTTGGAGGTATGCAATCAGATCATGGAGGGGAAGAGGGCACCAGAAACGTGGAAAGAAGCCTTCATCACATTGATACCCAAGTCAGAATCTGAAAAGACTCAGCTCAAGAACTACCGTCCCATCTCACTCCTAAATGTGGATTACAAAATATTTGCAGACATTTTGGCAAGTAGACTTAAAAAAGTATTAAATGAAGTAATTCATAAGGACCAAGCAGGCTTTCTCCCTGGTAGACACTTATATGAAAATACCAGAAACATCATTGACATTTTGGAACTTTTGCAGACTAATAGGAACACAAGGGCGGTGTTAATCTTTATTGATGCGGAGAAAGCATTTGACAACATATCTTGGATGTTTATGAAGAAGAACTTGGAAGGGATGGGAGTGGGACGGGGGATTGAGAATGGATTACAAGCAATCTATTCAGAACAAAAGGCTAAATTAATAGTGAACAATGTGGTGACGGAGGAATTTAGAATCGAGAAAGGGACACGACAAGGGTGCCCCCTATCCCCTCTGTTATTTATTTCAGTCCTGGAGGTGCTATTGAACATGATCAGAGAGGACCGGTTGGTACAAGGGATAGAGGTCGGAGTGAAACAATATAAACTGAAAGCATTTGCAGATGACCTAGTTTTGACATTGCAGGAGCCAGAACCCAGTACAAAAAGAGTTCTTGAACTTATATCTGAATTTGGTCGGGTGGCGGGATTTAAGTTAAATAAACAAAAAACTAAGGTGTTGACCAAGAATTTGACAATTACAGAAACAGAGGGGTTTCAGAGAGAAACAGAATTGAATGTGGTAAAAAAAGTGAAATACCTAGGGATCTATTTGTCCTCCAAAAATTTGAATTTATTTAAGGACAATTATGAGAAATGTTGGTTGGAAGTTAAAAGGGATTTAGAAATTTGGTCAAGATTGAAACTTTCCTTGTTGGGAAGAATCGCAGCTATAAAAATGAATGTGTTGCCGAAAATGTTATTTTTGTTTCAAACCTTGCAGATCGTGGACAGAGTGGACTGTTTTGGAAAATGGCAGAAGGACATATCTAGATTTATCTGGCAGGGCAAAAAGCCCCGAATAAAGTTTAAAATACTAACAGATTCAAAAGAAAGAGGGGGGTTTGCCCTGCCGGACTTGAGGTTGTATTATGAGGCTGCAGCCTTCTGCTGGCTGAAAGATTGGTTTTTGTTGGAAAACACCGATGTCCTAGATCTGGAAGGATTTGATAATGCTTTTGGTTGGCACGCATACCTATGGTACGACAAGGTTAAAGTACATAAATTGTTTAAAAGCCACATTGTCAGAAAAGCAATTTTTGCAGTCTGGATGAAATATAAAGACCTACTAGAGAGTAAAACTCCGAGGTGGTTATCACCAATGGAGGCCAAGGCCCGAAAAAGACCCAATATGGAGGCCTACTGGCCGAAATATTGGGAACTAATTGAAAAAATTGGAGACAATTGGAAGCTGCAGAGCCAGGAGAAATTAAAAAACAAGGTGCGAGATTGGTTACATTATGCTCAAATTCAAGAGGTTTTCAAAATGGATAAAAAAGTTGGATTCCAGGTGGAAAAGTCGAAACTAGAGACAGAATTGTTAGAACCAAAGACAAAGCTGTTATCTAGAATGTATAACTTGCTGCTTATGTGGAATACACAGGATGAGATAGTTAAATCTGCTATGATTAAATGGGCACAGGATGTTGGACACAACATTATGTTTGAAGACTGGGAAAGGTTATGGAACACCGGAATGAAATTCACGGCAAGTACTGCCTTGAAGGAAAACATTATGAAAATGATATACCGGTGGTACATGACCCCAGTCAAGTTAGCTAAGATACATCACCTGTCGGACAATAAATGTTGGAAGTGTAAAGAAGCAGAGGGGACTTTCTTTCACCTCTGGTGGACTTGCCCAAGGGTTAAGGCCTTTTGGGAAATGATTTATAATGAGTTGAAAAAGGTATTTAGGTATACCTTTCCCAAGAAACCAGAGGCCTTCCTGTTGGGCATGGTGGACCAGAGAGTGTTAAAGAAGGACAGAATTTTGTTTATGTATGCTAGTACAGCAGCAAGAATACTCATCGCTAAGAACTGGAAGACACAAGATCTACCCACGCTGGAGGAATGGCAGACGCAGTTGATGGATTACATGGAGATAGCTGAATTGACCGGCAGAATCCGAGATGTGGATGTAGAAACAATTGAGGTGGACTGGAAAAAATTTAAAGATTATTTGCAAAAGTATTATAAGCTGTATGAATCTTAAGATTGTGCATGATTTGGAAAGGATATGCTTTAGCAACTATGATTAAGTAAACAGTAAATTAAGTGAGCAAAGAGAAAAGGAGACAATATGAATTGAACATGTTACGTTTATTTTCAAAGGTATAAAAATGGTGACATAATATATTGAATTTGGATACATAACATGTGAAAGTTACAATAAGGTATGACATAAGGTAACAAATTGCTGACATTGTTAATACAAAGAATGCAGAATCGGAAGGGGTGGGGAAGTCCAAGTTAGGACTCTTTTTTGTTTTGATTTATATTGTTTTGTTATATTAAAAAAAAAAAAAAAATGGTTTCTTGTAAATTTGTAGGTATGTTGTTTGCAATGTACAAAATTCGGAAAGAAACGCAATAAAAAATATTATAAAAAAAAAAAAGAAACTGTTTTTGAGGGATTCCCCCTTACCCTTTAGGGTTTTTTGTTTTCCTTTAAAAAAAATGCCTTTGGTCATGCGTGCTCTCCTTAGGTCACAGGCCTCACTGGTCCTGCTTCACACCTGTGGTTTTGCCCCCCCTGGCTCTTTTTTGTCTTGATGGAAGATACAGAATGTGTGCAGATACTAGCCTACTGTACTAGTATTTAAGCAGAGGTGGAATGGCCATTTGCCATTGATGCTTTAGCTGAGATCCCTGCTTTGCAAGGGATGACCCCCGGGACCCTTCCAACTCTACAATTCTATGGTTCTATGTACAAAGGTAGCATTCACACTCATTGCCCCACGTGACTTTATCTCTGGCCCCACCCACCACTTATATTTGACCTTCCAAAGGTTGCCCAGAAGGGAATTCATTCATTCATTCCTTTTATTTGTATCTCGCCCACCCTCAGAGCTCAAGGTGGCCTATGTAGTTCTCCTCTTCCCTATTTCATCTTCACAACAACCCTGCAAGGTAAGAGAGAGGCGAGAGAGGCAGTGAGTGACCCAAGGTCACCCAGCAAGCTTCATGACCGAGTGGGGATTCGAACCTTGGTCTCCCAGGTCCTAGTCTGACACTCTAACCACTACACCACGCTGGCTCGCATGCCGAAAAGGGTTCCCCATCCGTGGTGTGTCCCGTCCAAGACCTCTGGGAATGGGCTATATTTACTTCTACATTCTATTCATTGCTTAGCACTACTGCAAATTAAATGATGTAAATTATATTTACTTAATTTATTATTTAATTCAAATAAGTAAGTAAAATAGAGACTACATCCTTCCACAGCAATCGCCCTCTATCGTGCCATGAGATTAATTCTACCCAGCGTGCAAGCCTTCCCTCAGATCAACATCGTCACCATTGATTCACGTTCAGAATCAAAGCTCAAGCATGTATTCATTTCCCTCCCGGAGTCATAAACAGCTCACCCTGATATATTATAGCTTCTTGTAAGCAGATAATTTGGTATTCATTTTACCCCTGCAAGCATTTTATTAACCATACATCTCCATCCAAAAATTAATCTAACCCGCTGTATTTTGCTAAATCACCGCTGTACATCCCCTTCTTCCATAATTTGCAAAAGTAATTGCAGCCTCGTTTTCAATCATGAAACAGTAAATCTAGACTTAGTTTGAGGCAGCTGGTATATACGTCCCTGGACACGCATAACGACACACGGCTTCGTGGAAATAATTTCGCTTCCACTTCCACAGTTTATCCACATAAAATAAAGAGTTTTCCAGAACTGAAATGAACTCTTGGGCTTTCTCATGCTTACCTCCCTCCAGTACTTTGGCTCTGAACACACACAGGTTTTCACCTCCACAGTGCTGTTGATATATTTTGATTTCCTCTCGGTTGTCTAAAAGGTCATAGGACAGGTGCACTGTTTTCCCCAAATAGATCATGGTGACATACGCATTGCTCTGTATTTGAGGCCTGTAGAACTTCACTGTCTCCTACATCAAAGAGCACAAAAGTCCACTGAGATACCTGCAGTTTTCCATGGCTGATATTTGCCCTGCCAAGATCCATTTTCTGCTGTCAGTGTTCAGCAATCGCACTCGGAGCATGTGGCAAGGCGATGAGCAACTGGCAACTTGGCATGCACAATCCCTCTGCTAGAATCCAAAGCAATCACTTACGGCCTTCCCACTACCTTGACACATATTCCATATGCACCACATGGAAAGAGTCTAATGGACTAACCTAAGCTGATGTGGGTGGCGCTGTGGTCTAAACCACAGAGCCTAGGGCTTGCCGATCAGAAGGTCAGCAGTTCTAATCCCCACGACAGGGTGAGCTCCCGTTGTTCGGTCCCAGCTCCTGCCCACCTAACAGTTCGAAAGCACATCAAGTGTAAGCTGCTAAATAGGTACCGCTCCGGCAGTAGGGTAAACGGTGTTTCCGTGTGCTGCTCTGGTTCACCAGAAGCGGCTTAGTCATGCTGGCCACATAACCCGGAAGCTGTCTGCAGACAAACGCTGGCTCCCTCGGCCTACAGAACGAGATGCACATGCAACCCCAGAGTTGTCTGCGACTGGACCTAACGGTCAGGGGTACCTTTAGCTTTAAGCTGTTTGGGGCTGCACAGAGCATCACATGATGGAGAGATGTGGTACTTCAAAGGTAGAAACATCTTATACGGCAGTAATAGAAAAGGTGAATTCTATGCTGGAATTCTGTGTCCAGGACAGCTGTCTATCAGCTCCATCTGGTACGCTGGCTGAGACCCTACCTGCCCGTGCACTGTCTTGCCAGAGTGGTACATGCTCTGGTTATCTCCTGTCTGGACTACTGCAATGCACTCTGTGTGGGGCTACCTTTGAAGGTGACATGGAAACTACAACTAATCCAGAATGCAGCAGCTAGATTGGTTACCAGGAGCGGCTGCCAAGGACCATACAACACTGGTCCTAAAGGATCTGCACTGGCTCCCAGTACGTTTCCGAGTGTTGGTGTTGACCTTTAAAGCTCTAAAACAGCCTCAGCCCCGTATACCTGAAGGAGCGTCTCCACCCCCATCGTTCAGCCTGGACACTGAAGTCCAGCTCCAAGGCCTTCTGGCGGTTCCCTTGCTGCAAAAAGTGAAGCTACAGGGAACCAGGCAGAGGGCTTTTTGTCAGCAGTGGTGCCCTCCCAGTGCCCTCCCATCAGATGTCAAGGAGATAAAGAACTATGCAACTTTTAAAAGACATCTGAAGGAAGCCTGTATCGGGAAGCTTTTAATGTTTGATGTTGGAAGCCACCCAGTGTGGCTAGGGCAACCTGGCCAGCTGGGTGGGGTAATAATAATAATAATATCCCACTTCCAGCATAAAATAATAGGATCATTATGAAAGAGCTCAGAAATAAAACTGGCAATATCACAATGGCATTGGAGAAATCTATGGTGAAACCCCACTTGGAATACAGTGTACTGCTCTGGTCACCACACAGCAAGAAGAATACTGAAGCACTGGAAAGAAACTGCAGCAGAAGTGCAGTAAAGAACAACTGGAATTCTGAGGAGCCTGAAGCAACCCACCTACAAAAAAGATTAGTGTGTGAGGCTTTTTACTTTAGGGGAAACGCAGGCAAGGGGTAATAGGTAAAGGTACCCCTGCCCGTACGGGCCAGTCTTCCCAGACTCTAGGGTTGTGCGCTCATCTCACTCTATAGGCCGGGAGCCAGCGCTGTCTGCAGACACTTCCGGGTCACGTGGCCAGCGTGACAAGCTGCATCTGGCGAGCCAGCGCAGCACACGGAACGCCGTTTACCTTCCCACTGGTAAGCGGTCCCTATTTATCTACTTGCACCCGGGGGTGCTTTCGAACTGCTAGGTTGGCAGGCGCTGGGACCGAATGACGGGAGCGCACCCCGCCGCGGGGATTCGAACCGCCGACCATGCGATCGGCAATCCTAGGCGCTGAGGTTTTACCCACAGCACCACCCGTGTCCCCGTAATATGATAGACGTATGCAAAAAGTGGATACAGAGAAGTGTTCCTTCCTCTTTCATAATAATCCACGGAAGGTAAATGATGTGACCAATGGAATTCACTACCACATAATGTGGTGGTGGCCAACACTTTAGATGGCTTCATTAGACAAATTCATAGAGGATAAGTCTATCAGGGGCTACTAGTCACAAAGGCCATATAGGACTTCTAGGATCAGAGGCAGCATGTTTGCAGAACTACAGGAGAGTGCTATTGCCTTCATGCCCTCCTTGTGGGCATCCCATAGGTATTGGACAGGAAAGAGAACCCTGAACCAGATGGGACTTTGGCCTGATCTAAGAGGTCACTTTAAAAAACAATCAATTTTATTGAAGGTTTTCAACATATAATACTATAAAAACCAGACAAAGATAATACCTAAAAAGTGCAAAATAATAAAAAGGGAAAGAAAACAGAGGAAAAACAAACATAAACAATTTATATATATATATATATATTCTATCAACCTTCTATCTTAATCTTCCATTCACAAACAGAGATCCATTTTTATCTTAGTGCAATCCAAAGGTGAAGAGCCACTACAGAAAACAGATCGGTTACATTCTGCAAACAGATAGAGTTTCAAATTGCAGGCGTATCAGTCTACATCCTCAAAGGTTTTAGGAGGAAATGTGATATCGAGGAAACATGAAAGCCAAAAATTATGGCAAAATCATATTACCTTCATCATTTGCTCCAAGCCATTGGGTGCGGTTGTTGGGCGAAAACGGCGGCCCCTCGGTGCCCCACTTTTCTTCTCACTTCTGGGAGGTGGTGGAATAGGTACCATAAAATTGTTAACGATAGGAAGTCGGTATGGGGATATTCCAGCTGAATAATCCAGAGATTTTAGCACCCCTTTCTCTCCCTGAAATATTTAACAGCAGTTAGCACCCACCCATGCCTAACTTAAAATTATGCATTAAGTATTTGATAAACTTTTTTGCTTAGAATTTCTCAGTACTTTAGGTTCAATGGATTTTAAAAATCAAGAATAAATTTATTTTTTTAAGGGGGGGAATACAGACCCACTTGTTCATTTCTGGTCTGCGATACAAATTCTCAATACATCCCACCCCTTTTACTGCTCCCCTAGGGTTTGGATTTCCCTTTGTCCTCTGCTTTTATGAGATAATATTTATGGGAGGTTTTCATGTGCACGTACTGTACCTCAGGGTTTGCCACAGTGAACTCTGTGTGAAAGGAAAGAACTGTGAGAAGGGCAAACCTGTGCTTGTAAACATGGAGTGGGCACATGCCAAGGTACACCACATCTCTCCCATTCACAGTTGGTAGGGTTTCCTCCAGGGAACATGGGGCACACGCACCAAGAAGATTGGCTGCCTCGTGTGTGAGGTTTGCACTTGCCAGAACATCCCCAGTGACTGTGGGTGTGCTGGAGAGCATCCCGTTGACTATGTATCTGCATTCCAGTCATGAATCTGAATAATCACATGCCAGATCATGGCAGCTTACTAACTGAGGCAATTACAAAGAAAGTACACAATCAATGAAAGTGATTGGCAGTAGATTCAGAAAGTACTTCTCCGCACAACGTGTAAGTGATGAATAGAGTTCACTGCCAAAAGATGTGGCGAGGGCTACTGGCTTAGATGTTTTTAAAAAAGAGGATCAGACACACTTGTGGATCAATAGCTGTTAGCCATGACAGCTACATTAAACCTCCATGTTCAGAGGTAGTGACAGTACCAACGGCTGTGTTTCCAGGAAGAATCTGGCTGTTCACTGTTGGTGATAGAATGATGCTGACCTATATGGACCTTTGGTCTAACCCAGGGTTTCCTAAACTTTGGTCTCCAGCTGTTTTTGGACTACAACTCCCATCATCCCTAGCTAGCAGGGAACCAGTGGTCAGGGATTTTGGTGCAAAAACAGCTGCAGACCCAACTATCTCAAAGGTCCAAGCCCCTCCCAATGAACAGCAAATGCAGAATGAATGATGCAAAATAACACAAAAAATGGAATGATAGATATCAGAAAAGAACAATATAATTTTGCTTAAGTTGGTACTAAGAGAAGTTACAAAACCAACTGGTTTTTTTGGGGGGGGGGCAGAATTTGAGTTACCCACTTCCTGGCACATGGAACTGGATAACTGAAATCCTAGCACGGGCTTCCTCAAACTTGTCCCTTCAGATATTTTTGGCCTACAACTCCCATGATCCCTAGCTAGCAGGACCAGTGGTCAGGGATGGTGGGAATTGTAGTCTCAAAACATCTGGAGGGCCGAGTTTGAGGAAGCCTGTCCTAGCAGATGAGGTTTTTTTGTGTTAGGGAAGAGAAGAACAGGGTAGCAGCTAGAGAGAGTTTGGGGTACGAGTAGAATCAAAGCAGCACACCTGCTCAGCCTTGATTCTGCTTGCAACTTGTGCTTCAAATTCTCACACCACATCCCTAATTATTCGCCTCTATCAGCCCAATTGAAAAGGAGAGAAAGGGAGCACAGTCTAATAATTTCATTTCGATTTCCAAAGAGTAAAAGAAACATAAATTTCTCCTAGAACACTAGCCAACATAAGAGTTAACATCTTAACCCTCAAAGAACTTGCTGTTGGACTACAGCTCCCATCATCCTTAGCTATGATATCTGGGGCAGGTGGGAGCTGGAATCCAATAATCTCTGGAGGGCACTGTGTTAGCTAACCTTGTGCTGGGCCATCAGTTAAGTATGAATACAATGAGTGAGCTTATAATCATGCTTTCTACAACAGCACTTGTATAAAAGAGCAAAGTCTAACCCCGCTGGCATATTGATGTTCTTTCTCATAGACGAGGTGCTTTGGTCTAGAAGCAGCCTTTGGTGCAGATTCATCTGTGGCACAGCTGAGAAGTGGCTGCAGTCGGACTGGTTGCTGTATGCTCCCTGGCGCGGTGCTTGGTCGAGGATAGGTAGCCTGGGCAAATTAAATAAATGGGAAAGTAGGAGACGCTTAGGAGCAGCTCACTCTATGTGACCTGGTGCTTTTGTTTCAAAGTACATAGGCTGAGGTCCAACACAGCTACAGTGGTGCCTCGCAAGACGAAAAGAATCCATTCCGGGAGTTTTTTCGTCTTGCGGTTTTTTCGTCTTGCGAAGCAAGCCTATTGATGGATTAGCGCTATTAGCGCTACAGCACTTTAAGGGCTAAAAACGGCTTTTTAAGGCTTGGGGGATTAGCGGTTTTGCTGCTAAAATGCTTTTAGCAGCTTAGCGATTCAGAATAAGGGGTTTTGGAGCAAAAAAAAACCTCAAAATTTTTCGTCTTGCGAAGCGCCTCTGCAGACGGAAAACCCTTTCGTCTTGCGGGTTTTCCGTCTTGCGAGGCATTCGTCTTGCGGGGCACCACTGTACTACTATCATATCCCATACTGCATAAATGGTCATAGGATCAGACCAGATGCTTTGCTCACTGTTCTGTCAGTAATAATTATGGTATTCAGACATATATTCTATTGGGAAGTCATGTAGACAAAATAAAGAACGATGTTTTTATAAGAGATTGAAGAGTAATCCACTCTGGCGTTTAATGAGTATCTGAAGATGCTTGACTCCCTATTGTTTTATATTTGCAGCATCCGCACAACATCCTCCTCATCCAAGTTGGTTGGCTGCACTTTCCGTGTGTTAAATTTTGATTTCCCCAATCCACAGATAATCCAGCAAGGAAAGAAAATCCAAAATAAAAATGCATGTTAACAGACTGTGGAGACAATGAAGTGTGTTGTGTGGGTGGGCTTCTTCTTCTTTTTTTTTCCATGTGTGGTGACATTTTCTGGGTGCAGTTTATACACCCCACCCCCTACTTCCATGCGGTTTCCATGAGCCCAAAGGAAAGGATGCAGCCTGCCCTTTTCCAGTGGTTCTTGCTCAAGGCAGGTGTGCAGTATTTTTAAAGTAGCTATTTTGTGCAGAACCGCTCTTGAACAAAACAACTCTATTTGATATGAAAAAGAACATTTGCCCTTGCAGACATAGGAGGCAAGAAAGGAAAAAGGGAAGAAAGGCAGTGGAAACCTTTCTTGCAATTGACTCCGTATTCTTGCTGGTCTCTGAGGGACACACTTTTTAAAACTGTTGCTTTGTGTAAATCTTGCATTTTAAACAAATAAAATGAAGGTGTGGATGTAGGTTCACAAACGGGGAGTAGTGCGGAGTTCGTAAACTGAGTCGTTCTTAAACAGGGCTGTTCTTAAACTGAGGTACCACTGTAACAGTATTTAAGGACACATTTGAACCAGCCAAAAATACTCGGGGAGGCAACAAAGCGGGCCAGTGAGGGGCATGGTCTGTGAAGAGAGGGTGTTTGTTGATGGTGCGGCAATGTGGTATGGGAAGAGTCCCAACGGTCAGATAAAGAGAATTGGGGGGTTGAAGTAGGTCATCAGGCCTAGAGTTAAGTGTTGTTTTTTAGACAAAAGCAAAGAAAAAAATGTTACTGGTAAAAATAGATAAATCCCAATGTCGCAAATTCAAGAGTCTTAATACTTTGATTCCAGTTGGTTCAAGGCTGTGGCCTGTGATGGCATAGCTGAAAGTTAAATGTAGGACAGGGTTGTAACAAACAAAACGTGGCCTATGGGCCCTCTTCAACTCACCAGTTGACCTAACTGCCCCCTGTTGCCAAATCTGCGGCGCCCCAAGCGATTTCTTGGCCCAGTGGGTGGGTGTGGGGAAAGCAGGCGAGGTCCATCTTCCGCTGCCCTTCTGGATCGTTCCACCTAGAAAATTTAGATGCCTGAGAAAGTGGTATAGTTAAGAAATGGAAGATGCTCCCTGTTTGCCCTGCTGTTTGGAGAAATCTGTGAAAAGCAGTTTCTCAATTACTAAACCAGTATTTTGAGACCTCATAAGAGAGCCAAGACTAGCAAATGAGTCTTGAGGTATTAGTAAATGGGTTTTTATTTTCGTACAAATGTGATTGTTGCTAGTCAAAAGCAAATCATGTCTAATAAGCTGTGAGAGAACACAGCCAGTTATGCATTAAGAACAGAGAGAGAGAAATAAATATCGATGCCATGGCTATATACATAGAAGTAACTGCTTACAGATTCTGACAAAGTTTCTTCACAGAATTCTTATCTCTCACACCAGTGATCCCATTCCTAGCACAGACAAAGAGATGTACAAGCATTCACAAAACAAGTTTTTGAGGTTTCCTGTAAGATGGAAGTGAAAAATATTTACCTTAAGTCTCTGAATACGGTCTTTTCTGGCAGAAGTTTCGAATTTTCTTTTTATCTCACCCTGGTGATGACGCTAGTTAGGTGTTTTTAAAAAAAGAAAAGAAAAGGGAAATATCTTATTCGCATGCACTGGAAGAAATAAAGCTTGAGGCTAATCTTCACCACTGCTGTGTGACGTATTTTCTACCCATATTCACAAAACATGGGGGGAATGTATGTTTGTGAAGGAATGGGGTTCCTGTGTGTGACTTGCATAAAGCACATTACCAGGTGCATATTGCAAGCTCCACAGAGCAACTCAAAGCCAGTACGTCATTTCAGCATTCTGGTTTGATCATATGCATTCAGCCTCACTGTGACATAATCAGCGCTCTGCTTGACATCTACAATAAATAAGTACTTTTCCAATTTTAATGTAGTTTTAAACCACATTTCAAGTGACACTTCAGATGTTGCTGGGCTAAAACTACCATCTTTCCTATTAGCTGCACTGCTTGGAGCCACCTTGATATAAATGTTTTCAGAGGTGGCAATGGTTGGCATAGAAGAAGAGGAGTGACCATTTTATTTTGCCCTAAACATACTGCCATGCATGGAATTACAAGTGTGAGACCCTGATTTCCACCGAGACCCAGTTGGGAGGGGTAGGGAACTTTAAGTGTCTGCATCACTTCAGTCTTCACATGGATCAGGGGCTCTGCACCTGCCCTGTGCATTGGAATTAGAACTCTTATTTGAGCCAATAGAATCTCCCAACCCCCAATTCTAAACACAGGCATAGGAGGACCAACCAAACGGGGATCAAATGATTAACACACACACACCCTACAACTCTGTAGATGTTCTGATCTGAATCAAAGACCCTGTGCTCTTTAGAAGCCATTTTTGACATGATTTTAAGTAACAACCATTGAGCATGACCATTCAGAAGTTAAGCCCCATTGTGGCCAACAGGGCTACACCTAGGTAAATCTTACAAAAACATCAAGGCACATCATGCCTCTGCTACTGTCACTTCTCTCTTTGCTGAGCTTCACTTCCCACTCCCCAGACAAGGCCCATGGCACTTTTCCGTCCTTTGGGGTGTTGTTACACACAATGGGGCAGCTAATGTAGTCCCCACCCCCGGTGTTGTTAAACTACAACTTCTCATCAGACCTCTGTTCCACCCTTTGCGTTTCACACCCCTTGTTTAGAGACCACAGATATTTCCCTTCCAGTCCTAGGCATTGCCCATAACTATCCCTGGCCACACAGAGCCTTTTCCTACACTTGGCCTCTCACAGAAAAGGGAACAGGGATAAGGGAACAGCGAAATTTCTAATGTACTCCAAACCAAGTAAAACGATTCCTTTCTTAGCCCGCTTCCACTGATGGGGATTCCAGTCTTGACAAGCAGGGGAGTTGGAGAGAAGGTAATGCAAGTCCACAGCAAAACTCTCTTTGTGAATTCCACCGGCAAACTGTTCAAAACCATTGTGTTAGATGATCCATAAGGTCCCTTCAAAGGTCCTTGGGTGAGCAAGGTGTTTCTGCTGGTGTTATTTGGCTGGCCGGGGTGGGGGAGAGAAGGCGGTAGGCGACTGCTAAATTATCTCCATGTTTGTATGTGATGGTGGGGCCTCCCTTAGAATTCCATGATTCCAAGGCAGTTGGTCTCAACTGCTGCTTTACGCTCTACACAAGAGAAAGCAGCTGTGCCAAAAGGAAGCATAGCATGAAAGCTGGCGTCTTAGGAGGACTCAAAAGACCTGAAGTCCACGTAGAATAACCTGCATTATGGGTTGGGCTCCTGCATCATAGATATATAGATACATAGTGATTCGTGCACCTTAACATTGCACAGGCTCAACCATGGAAGGGCATCAGCATCACAAAGGGAAAACAGAAGGCAGGAACAATCCATGAGTGGAACCAAGGCAGAATGGGGCCTACCTGCAGCCACATTTCCACCTTCTGTGTGAATGAGATAGCGTCTGCTCCTCCCTGCCCTGGCTCGCTCCTTACATCCATGCCCCTCTTTGTTATTGCTGGCTGTCCTTGACCTTGGGTGTTCGTATTGGTAGATGTGAGCATGTATCTGATGGGCTGTAATAGGTTCTTGAGTACACAGGTGGAACATGACCTCCTGCTGCCTTGCTCTCAGGAGATGACTGCGTGGAACCCAGTGGCTGTAGGGAACTCTTGCATTCTGAGATGCTCAAGCCACTTTATTGGTTCTGACCAATTGCAGCCTATTCGTGTATCTTTCCTTCCTCCCTTAACTCCCTCTTCCCTGCCAATATGAAATTATCGGAGAACATGTTTTTGCTATGATTTAATATTTCTCAGGCCACTTGCAAATTAGTGGAGGAAACATTTACCTGCTCATGCAGGCATTTTATTGGAATTTACTCCAGATACATAGATCTAGTCCTCTGAGTCTATCCTCACAGCCGCTAACACACTGCTTAGCTTGCTTGCATGTGCATTTAATTCAGAAAAAAATGTATAAACCAATTAAACAAAAGCAAACAAGCAAATCTACGGGGCACACATAAAAACAATTTGCCAGTAAATACCCAAGTAAAAGCTTGACTCTGCACTGGGATGTGGGTATCATTGGTATTATACTTGTGTTTTGTATAAAAATAAAACAATATGAATTATAATACCTAGATGATATCAGCAACATTTAAAGACAAAGGTAAATTATGTACCTAGGTCAGCTTGTTGAAAGCAAGTTTTCAGCAGGAATCTAAAACAACATAGCAAGGATGCCTGCCTAATGTCAGTAGGCAGGGAGTTCAAAGGTTGTGACTCTAAATGGTTTACTCCAAACAGATGCAGTATAAGCGTTATGTGGCACGCGCAACAGTGTATGTTCCACAAACTGAGGCAGTCAAATAGGCACATGTAGGATGAAATGATCCTTCAATCAAACTGGTCCCAATCAGTTAAGGACTTTATATACTGATAGCAAATCTTGAAGGAATGGTTTAGAGAGTCAGAAAAAATCAGATTGCTTCTTAACAGAATTTCACAGACTCTTCACAGCTTGTTCAGAATCAGAATGAGTAAAGGGGTGGATATACCTTGTGTTATTGCATACATTTCATCATTACTCAACCATAATAACTCTCAAATGTTCCTTAATCGCTCTACTGTCATGAGAAATGGGTGTTCAGAATTTGCTGGTCGCTAAGTCCTAAAGTGTTGCAGACTCCTCAAGCTACCATGTTCGCTACCAAAGGTTAAATTTGCAAGCTATTGCCACACCAGGAAGTTTTCTCAGTAATCCTCCTGTAATAACACTATGAATATTTCTTTTTAACAGCCTTTAGGAGAAGTAGCCATAATGTAAACCTACTTCCATGTCAAGCACCTTGTGGAATATGGCCTGGGCCAAACATTCCCGTATATACTTCTGGTGATCCCTCCTCATAGCATTTAGCTGATATTCCTTCTCTGATATTATTCTTCCACTTCTTGAGATCTGCCAAGAAAAAGTGAAATATAAGTACAGAGGGTGGTAGAAGATGCAAGATTCAGGCAACTTCGCCAAATATGTGTGTATTAGCCACAATCTTCTATGTCTTGAGGTCCAATGTACCCAAGGAGATCAATATGAACCAAGCCTTCCTCATTTCCTTTCATTGTCAGTGAAAGCTCTGTTAAAAACCTAGCAGAATGATATGCTCACCCCTGGAGATGGCTTATTACTATTATATGATGATGGTGGTGGTGATGATTTAATTTATTTTCCATCCTTCGCCAGCAGGTGGTCCCAAGCAGGTTACATTATAAAATTCAGAATTAAAAACAGTGAAAACATATCACAGTCACACGGGAATAGGGTAAGAACTCTGCCTGCTAAAAATTTGGCAGAGGAAACTAGAGGAGTTTTTAAAAAAAATAAAATCACAACACAGTAAAGGAAGAGCCACTGGTTGTCTACCCTGTCTCTTGTTGTTCTTTACTTATTATCAATCTCTTTAGTGGCTAATGTCCTGTTCTCCTACTCCTTCTTAACTCCTGGAGAAAATCTTCCATTAAGAAGAGAGGAAGTCAGATAAACAAGGGGTGGAGAAGGGGTAGCCAATGTGGTGTTCTCCAGATGTTGTTGGACTACAGTTCCCATCAGCCCTAGTCAATATGGGCAATGGTGAGGGATTATAGGAGTTGTAGGCCAACAGCATTCTCAGGGCATCATGTTGACCATCCCTGGAGCAGAGGATAAGCCAGCAGCTCTCGTGTCAACTCTGTGTTCGTGCAATTCCTATTCCTCCCACCTTTCTCTGCCTGTTGATCAGGAAGCCTTCAAAATGGTCAGCAGAGGACGTTCCCACACTGTGTGGTTGCTCTTATGTTGTGAGTGTAATGTGTAGCCAGGCTCTAAGGCCAGAACACAACAATGTGCCTTCACTCCATACATGCTATGCCAATTTGTGCTATATGGTTGAATGAGGTAGGAGACCTTGTAAAGTGTCCAATGTAGCACGGAGACATTTAGGACCCCAGCCTGAAAGTCCATTTCAGCATCCTCTTTAGAAGACTCTTCTTTCATTTTTAAGCTTTTAAGAGCAGTCTTCCAATTCACTGGAAGCAAGCACTAATGTACTGGGTTCATTGAACGACTTAAGAACAAATAATGCCTGAAAAGCTATGTAACAGAAGCACGGGAAGAAACGGCTTAAAAGCAGGCTTACTCTTCCGTGCCATTTGTGGGTAGGAATGACTAGATGCAACTACGCTCAGAAGCCCAAGCCCTATGCCAAGATAGCAAGTATATGCAGACCTAATCCATCTATGTCACCAAAAGGTCTCCAGTAGAATTAAAATGGGTTGCTGCTGTATTACTGATAGTAAGTCATGTTTATTAAGATGGAACAAAGCTCCAGTTTCCATTAATACTTCTTCATCAGTCATTCCCAGTGTTAGACGTCTTGAGCACGGAACGGTCTTATTTTGCTTCAAATGTCACTTGAAAATGCTAAGTGCCTCATTAGGTGGCATGATTCTCCTCTAAATAGCTTTTATTCAAATGCCTTGTGACCAAGGAGTCCACTTTTCCACATTACCAAGATTACCCAATGGGTTCTCATTTATCTGTATTCCATGAATGGACAAAGTCTACAGCTCAAAAGCAATTCATTGGAACGCTGCCTTTCCCACCTGGAAGCTGTAGACTGCCCCCTGATGGCCAGGAGGATGAACTATGACACACCATTAATTTAAAGCACATGACTTCCCGCAAAGAATTCTAGGAGCAGTAGTTTACCCTCACAGAGCTACAATTCCAGCATCCTTAAAAAATACTGTTCCCAGGATTCTTTGGGGGAAATCCCATGTTTTAAATATGCTTTAAACATATGGTATATACACATCCACTTTCCTTTCTGCAATCTCTATGCCAAATAATAATAAATAATAATAATTTTCTTATTTGTATGCTGCCCATCTGACTGGGTTGCCCTAGCCACTCTGGACGGCTCCCAACAGAGTAGTAAAATCACGATAAAACATCAAACTAAAAATACAATAAAACATCAGATAGTTTAGTCTGAATGGTTACACTGGAAAATACCCTATTAAGGCTGTGGTCCTATACCTGGTTACCTCAGAGCAAGTCCCACTGACCTTAATACAGTGGTACCTCTGGTTGTGGACACGATCCGTTCTGGGGTGCCATTCGCACCCCGGAAAGTCTGTAACCATAGTGGTGCTTCTGCGCATGTGTGAAGTGTAATAAAGCGCTTCTGCGCATGCATGAACTGTGCAGAACGTTTCTGCGCGTGTGCACGCAGTGAAACCTGGAAGTAAACACTTCTGGGTTTGCCGTGTTCTTAACCCGAAAAAACGCAACATGAAGCATTGGCAAGAAGAGGTATGACTGGAGGGCTTACTTCTGAGTAGACATGCTTAGGCTGCAATCCCATGCACACTATTGAAGGGCAAATGCTGTTCAGATCAGCGGAACTTAGTTCGAGTTAACATGCATATAAATGTATGCTTAGATGGAGTTATGTTCCCCATTGCGTTGTTAGGCTTTCTTAGAGAAAAGAGGAAGGGAGGAAGTAAATAAAATTAGAGGGATTATTTTTACAGGATATGTTAATACTGGAAAATGTTCGCAAAGAATGAGTGCAGGGGAGGTCTGCAGTATTTAGTGGGCAGGTGCAAAAATGTTTACGGAAACTTTAACTTTTGTGAATGTTGCATTGCCGGAAGGCATGATCACATTAAATATCTGTAACTACAATTCTGATCTCATTTAACCTTAAGTTTCAGATTTTTGTTAATAGGGATTCGTATTGTCACCTATATTTAGAACCAGAAGGAAGAGGTATGAATATTTTGAACAAAACTACATTAAAGGGGGGGGGGGCACAGAACAGTTCCATTAATTGCCGTGTTAAGTCACAAGAGCAAGACAGTTTAAAAGCACCAGTATGCCAGATTTACCTATTACTGCCTTACTCACATATAACATTAGATATTTAAAGAGAGTGGGGGCTTCTAGCAAATGGGGCAAGACTTTCATTAACTGGTGACCAAGTTTCAGTTCTTCTATTAATCAAGAAAACCATAGCCTAAAAGTACACCGTTTCAATTTCAGTTCATCCACCCTCCCAGGATGCACCACATTTTATATCAGCAATTCTACTTTATTTTCATGATGCCTGATTTTGTAGCAGTCATTATTCTTTTTAGCCCTTCATGGTTGATGTTACATAACTAGCTGCTGTAAGCAGCAGTTCCTCAATTTTGCATCTCTTTGTTTTTCAGGTTTAATTCACACAAATGCACCCCATCCCTCAGCTCCTCACAAAAGAGAGCATTTGTCACTGAGTTTCTCTGTGTTTTAAAAATATTAGGTGCAAATCAGCCAATTGCCTACAGTCAGACCTCATCTGCACTATATATTTAAACAGTAATATGCCACATTAAACAGACATGGCTCTCCCTAAAGAAACTGGGAACTATGGTTTGTAAAGGAAGCTAATAGTTATTGGGATACCCCTATTCTCCTCAGAAATCTACATTTCCCTGAGTCTTTTAACAATGAACCCCACTTGCTAGGAAACTCTAAACCCTGTAGCTCTATGAGTGGAATAGGGGTTTCCTCAGCACCCTTAACAAACTACAGTTCCCTGAATCCTTTGGGGGAAGCCGCAACCATTTAAATTGGTATGATGTGGCTTTCAATGTATAGTATAGATGAGATTTCCAGGCAATGTGGGTTGTTCAGTGAGGAAAAGGAAGTTAAGGAACCAACAAATGGAACATTCCATCATGGGAACCATTATTTCGTGTCCCTCTCACCTACTGCTCTATCAATAGGTGAAGTCCGGCACAAGCAACCCTTCAGATCAGAATTAAAATATCCCACTGATGTAAACAAAATGAAACGTCTTCTGTTTTCCAGCACTTCAGCAAAGTCAGAAGCAACTTGTTTTTGATCCATAAAAATTAACCTTGCACAAAATTATTCCAAATGGTGGTTGCCCACCTGGTCCACTCTCACCTGGGCTGCTTGAGTTCCACTTCTGTACAGTGGACTCAAGTCACTGTAAATGTGAGTGACAGGTCAATTGGCCAATAATGACAACCCTGGAATAGAAGACACCCATTCCACATCACCTGTGAGAGGGTCCATTCAGCTCAATCCTACAAACGTTTACTCAGAAGTAAGTCCCACAAAATTCAATTGGATGCTCCCAAGGAAGTGTGCAGCCTTTGTGCAAAATGCATGCCACGTAATGCTGCCACATTAATTGGTCAACTCTGGATGCTGTCACAATGATTTGTGACAGGTGTGGTCAAAGAAATAACAGGTGCGCTGCCATACATTATTAGGAAAGCCACGGCACCCAGGCTAGGTAGTAAATGAAATACAGTGGTACCTTCATTAACTAACAGCTTAGTTTATGAACAACTTGGATTAGGAGCGCTGCAAACTCGGAAGTAGGTGTTTTGATTTGGGAACTTTGCCTTGGAATAAGAATTTTTTGCTTCCTGTTGAGAGTGTGTTCCATTTGTAAATTGAGTCCCCCGCTGCTATGGGAAAGCACGCCTTGGTTTAAGAATGCTTTGGTTTAAGAATTGACTTCCGGAACAGATTAAGTTCATAAACCAAGGTACCACTGTATGCCCCAAATGCTTTTTCTTGGGTGGCAGCAAGGGCAAGAGGCTAGGGTATGAAACAGAATGCTAAAAGTGTCACCACTTAGCCACTGTATGTGGATCAAATTCCCACTCAGCTGGCTCCCTGGGTGATCGTGGGCCACTCACTTTCTCTCAGCCAAACCAATTTCTCAGGGTTGTCACCAAGATAAAGGGTAATGGAGAATCATGCATCCCATCCTCAGATCCTAAAAGGAAGGGTTGGATAACATGCATTTCAATAAACAGATGTGCTTAATTTGGGAATGAGAAACTTCAACTCCCATCAGTCCCAGTGGCGTCGCCAATGGTCATGGATGATGGGAGTTGTAGTTCAACAATAAGTGAAGGGCCTTGGGTTCCTACACTCCAGGGCTCAATGCAGGGAAACTGACAAGAAATATTTGCATACTTACCAGCCCTGATCTCCGCAGGTGACGTCTAATCCGGGTGTTGCTGAAGTAGCCTGCCAGGTGCTTGTCTGTTAGACTGTTGTAATTTGCAAGTAATCTGAAACCAAAAGAGTCACTTGTAAACAGTCGTAAAAAAACAACAACCCAGAGAACTGTTTACCTTAAAATGCAAGGAACACACACACATATACACAACACTCTGGCAAAACAACCCACATAGTTACCTAGGTAACTTTTGTCAGGGCTAAGAGAGGTTCTATGCCAACTTCCCCAACCTGCTGCCCTCCAGAAGTTTTGGAGTACAACTCCCATCAGCTCCAGCCAGTACAGGTTGGGGAAGGCTGGACGTTGTTTCTGCGCAGTTACACCAGCATTTCCCACAGCTGGTGTGTTTAATTAAGGTGCTCACAGAGCTATGTGTGTCCTTAAAGACCTGCCCTGGCCCAAGAAGGGTGATGTCTACACATGAGCATTTAAGGAGGTGCATCTGGCTTAGATTCTTTGAGCACCTCCTGAGATAAAGGCATGGTGGGAATAAGCCTAAGTAACCCCTGTTTTGTGGGACGCGGGTGGCGCTGTGGGTTAAACCACAGAGCCTAGGACTTGCCGATCAGAAGGTTGGCGGTTCGAATCCCCGCAACGGGGTGAGCTCCCGTTGCTCGGTCCCTGCTCCTGCCAACCTAGCAGTTCGAAAGCAAGTCAAAGTGCAAGTAGCTAAATAGGTACCGCTTCAGCGAGAAGATAAATGGCGTTTCCATGCGCTGCTCTGGTTCGCCAGAAGTGGCTTAGTCATGCTGGCCACATGACCCAGAAGCTGTACGCTGGCTCCCTCGGCCAATAAAGCGAGATGAGCGCCGCAACCCCAGAGTCGGCCACGACTGGACCTAATGGTCAGGGGTCCCTTTACCTTTAACCCCTCTTTTAAATGCCAAGCAAGCCAAGGAAACTTATGCCACCTCAGCTTAAATGAAATGGTGAATACAATTATTATTAGCTCACCTTTATTTTCCCTCAGTTCTCTTGTTGTGTGTTAACCCTGTGGCTTTTAGCTGGTGGATATGCTATCAGGATGTTGTGAGATGGTAAACAAAAGGTCTCTTGGTGAGATGAAAGGGTGGCATAAAAATATTCTCTTCAGAAAAGAACACTGACAAAAGCCAAAGACTTACAGGAAGTTTATTTTTGGTTTCACAATGATCCCACAGCCTACACCAGATAAATTGAACTTTAAGCAGACAATTTAGTTTGACGTGTTATGCCTGGTGATTAAACACTGGCGCTATAGCAACTGTTTTATGTTACTTTCCTTATCGCAGTAGTTGCATTTGCATCTGAAACTGCCAGATTACAGCAATTATGCCACGCATTGATTTATAATGTCTCCTGGCACTAGTGTGCTGCATGAATAGAGGTGTAGGGGGGAATAAACCTACCCCAATATTCTTTCATTTACTTCCTTCTCAGTATTTCACGGGCCAGATACCAGTTAAAACACAGATATCTCAAATATCACAGATATCACAGGGATGGAGCAACGCTAGCTGCTGAACTACTGTGTTACATTTCAGTTGTGGATAGTCTCATTTCAGCAAAACGTCCAAATTCATTATAGGCTCAAAGAGCACTTTGTTCAAAAGCCAGGTTTAAGGTTGCAGTGCTCAATAGAATAAATGTCAAGCTCTTTTTCTCTGACGAGCAATTATTATTACTAATCCCAAGAGAGATGTTAGCTAGCTATGGGAGTCCTCACTTCTGACCTTTTGCCACGCACCTGCTCATGAATACCCGTAGATCAAGGGTGGATAATCTTTGGCCTTCCAGATATTGCAGAACTGCAACTCTCATCAGCCCCATCAAGCATCGCCAATGACCAACATTCCCCACACTTGCCATAGATCATGACCTGGACAGTTTGGGTTCAACCTGGAGTTCTCCATGAAGATCCCTGGGCTACGGTCTGGGTCAGATAACTCAACGCTGGCCAGTCTGTCAGCTACAGTATAAGTGAATGCTTAGCATTCACAGCGTATGATTGTAAGGAGGCAGCATTACTCCCCACGGGCAAGAATGGGGCAGATTCAGAGTTCCGGAAAAAGCATCATGTGCTAGGAGAAGCCCATTACTGGTCCCCATTCTTTCTCATCCCCATGCATCATCTCGTGCCTCCCCTTTCCCCTCACTGGTAAATATGCACAGGGATATACATCAGGGATTAACCATACAAAGAGACACTTCTATATCCAACTGAGCCAGACCAGTCCCCCAAACCCTGTTTCCACAGGTGTTTTGGATCACAGAGAATGGCTTCCAGCTTTGATGATCTAGCTTCTAGGCAGACTCGGACCCCAGCCTCTTTTGCTTTTGAAGAGTCTGTAGTCCGTGAAAAAGAAATGGGCTCCTTTCCCACCTAGCAGGTTCAATACGATAAAATTTAGTATGACATCACTGGTTACGTGTGGGCATGGTTTCCACCCTGTTAAAGAAATGTATACCTTTCATTCAAACAAACAATGCATGTGTGCACACACACTATGTACTGAAAGCCTAGACCAGGTTTCTGTTTCCAAGTGTTAACAGCAAACCATAGTACACATATTATGTTTTCAACACTGGAAAGACCACAAGCGAACAACATTCTTCTAATGTTACCTGTTCCTGGCAATGCATGAAGCACTGTTTGTTTACCACAAGCTTACTAACCATACCTGAGACAAAAGAGAATAAAGCATCTTCATTGGGGTGGTGATAGAAGAGGGTGGAAACATGCAGGAGTGAAGTGTAGAACCACAGGCAGCAATGAGAAGAGCTTCCTCCTAGCACTGGAATAATTCCCCCAATCACTCGTTAGTTCCTGAAGGGCTTGCTCCCCAAACACAGTCGTAGGTCCTGCAAGCCCTGAGCCTTACTTATCCCAACCATTCCTCTGCTTAAACTCACTGCCTCCTGTTAGGGTGTGCAATGCACAGCTCCAACCAGCACACAACTCCAGTCAGAAAGGGGCACAATGAAGCCACCAGCCATCAAGGCCTAATCATGCAGAAACGTAGAACCCATAACCCTTACGGCTTTATCAAACCAAAGACCTGCCCCCTTGGCAGGTTATGATGCAAGATCCAAATACATTATCTGCCCTTTACTACTGTCACGGTACTTTATGTCCTGTAAACAGTGTGGCCTTTCAGAGCAAATTTTTGTGACTCTTTTTATTGATTTGAAAGTAGATTTGAACATAAGACTCCGTAAGTCTCTAACATTATTTCTTAGAAAACAAATCTTCACGGTTAATTGTTCATGGTGCAATTAAGTTAGCAATGGTACACCAAAGAAACAATCTGGAAAGATCCTAGTTATTGATCGGTAGAGCCAGTTACAGGGAGTTACAATCTCTGCCTTATAGTTTACAATTGCACTTTATTGCCAATTCTACACTTAAGCTGAAATGAGACCCAACCGCAACCAAGATATTTTCCCAGGTTTAATAGCTTTAATACAGTGACCAATGTGGCTTTATTTCCAGTTGTGATAAAGAAAACTGACACCTTTGCAAATAGAATAGCAGCATTACCCTACATACATCTGTTCAGAAATAAACTTCATTAAGGTAAATGGGTCTTACTCCCGGGTATATAATAGTGTACACACATTCCTGTTATTCTGCATCCAGCACACTCCCACTGGAAAGTGGTGTACACTCAACATCAATCACAATCAATATCTATCCTGCATATATCCTGTTATTTCTTATGAAATACTCAGTTTTCCAAAAACCTGCTTTGATCTGAATTGAGAAAAGAGCAATGTAGCTGCATTTAAGCTGGTGTTGTGTACAGAGCCTTCATTTAACAGGAAACAATGTTTCGTGTAATATGGAAGTCCCAGCAGATTATATACAACCCATTAAGATACATGAAGTCTCATGGCAAAGCTAGTTGACCAATTGCTCTTGAGATCTTAGTTAATTTTTGAATGTTTGCTTTTGTTCCTTTAAGAGCCATCTCTGAATCTGAAAATGGTCACAGGACACATGCTGCCAGGAGAAATTATGGAAGAATTTACCCAGGCTTTAACTGGTCAAATGGCAGGTGAATGTTAGGACTCAGCTAAATAAAGGGAATGTAAGGACTCAGCTAATAAAGGGAAAGCATATTATATGCGTTATAACACTGTGACACCAGGTGGTGCTGTTGAGTTCTGTCTTTCGCCAACGTTATTTCCCTCCTTGAGGTTTACAACGTGTTTCCCTTAAACGCTTTTTTAAAAAATGTGTCTAGATCCAGCCTCACAGTAAGGCATGGAGCATGATGTAGGATGCAAAGGCATAGGAAGTGGAACAAAGATTTGGTTGACTTTGCAAAGTTATATATATTTCACAAGTTCCAATAATCACTATTAAATTATTATGTTTGGTTTTACATTGAGTTCTATTTAAAGGAAATGTTGTTTTAGTGTATTTTAAAGTTTTTCCTCACGCTAAGGTTGTGTGAACAATGAAAAGGCAAAGGGACCCCGACCATTAGGTCCAGTCGTGTCCGACTCTGGGGTTGGGGCGCTCATCTCGCTTTATTGGCCAAGGGAGCCAGCGTACAGCTTCTAGGTCATGTGGCCAGCATAACTAAGCTGCTTCTGGTGAACCAGAGCAGCGCACGGAAACACTGTTTACCTTCCCGCTGAAGCGCTACCTATTTATCTACTTGCACTTTGATGTGCTTTCGAACTGCTAGGTTGGCAGGAGCAGGGACCGAGCAACGGGAGCTTACCCCATTGCGGGGATTCGAACCGCCGATCTTCTGATCGGCAAGTCCTAGGCTCTGTGGTTTAACCCACAGCGCCACCCGCGTCCTGTGAACAATGAAAAGTGAGTTGTAAATAATTTAAATAGACGTTGTATTGTGTTGATGGCTGTAAAGCCTCTGGCACTGTTTGGCTGAGGAAAGACTAATAGTATGGAATGTTTCTAAACATTTAACTTCCAGAAGCAAAACTCTGAGGAAGTTTGCAATGTGCCTTCTGTGATAAAAAGGAGCTGCCAGTCTGGCTGGGATTAAAACTCAACTCAACATGGGACCTGGAGCCAGAATCAGAACTATTTTTCAAAGGCAGAATGAGTACTGGAAAAAAGTTCTAGAAGATAGGGAACCCAGAATAGATGGAGGAGGTGGCGGCTTGAGGAAAGGGTAAGGAAGGCCATGGTCTCTCAGGCAAGAAGGGGTTAATAAGAGAGGGGTGCTGAATAAATGTTAATGCTGAGGTCTGGAGAGCCTTGTAGGAAGAGAAAGAGGCTTAGGTGATTGCGTAGCAAGTGGGCTAATAAAACAATGCATGGGAATGGTCAAGAAATAGAGTTGAAGGATTGAAGAACCAAGGTGAAGATGGGTCTCTGACACAAACACCTTTATATGGCCAAGGATCACAGGAGGCAGCAGTATTGATAGGCAGCAACGGAGAATAGTAGGGCTGGAGCTTAAGGCCAGTGATCCAGCATGGGCCACAGGTGGGGAACCTGCTGCCCTCCCAATGTTTGAATCTTCGAACTGCAGAGTTGGGAGGGACCCAAAGAGTCATCTCATGCAGCGCCCTCTGCAATATTGAGCCTCAGTACCCAAGAGCCACAGATACGATGGCATGGCCAACAGTCAGGGATGATGGGAGTTCCAGCAACATCTGCAAAGACCATATGTTCCTCACTCCCAGTATATACCCTGATAGGTCTATAGCAGATTTAAGAGTTACACAGAAGGACAATTTTGTCCACTGTGGCTTCTAGTTGTCACTACTACCTTGTCAAAAAGGTATGCCTGAACTATGTGGAGAGGCTTTGTAGAAGATCGTAGAAGATTAGCCTAGTTTCCTGTTCCTCTCCCTGCACATTCTATGTAAAGCTGCACTGCATATTTTTGCTATGTCCTGGATATCACCCACTGAGTTCAATGGGACTTAGCAGGTAAGTGGGTATAGGATTGTAGCCTCAGTTAAGTTTAACTCACATTGAAATCAACGGAGTAAGTTAATCATTATGTAAATGCCATTGGTTTTAATAAGAACCAAGCTCAACTAACTTAATCTGGATCCCTTAATTCATAATAGGTCCATCATTAATTGAACATCAGAGCACTCAATGGATCAGATTTGTGTAATAGTCCTCCCAGAACGACGCCAGATACAGCATTTCAGTTGGCATGGCTTAGCATGGATAATTTTTTGCCAAAAACAAGATATATGGATTTGTCTTCATTAAGTTAATCTATACACACAGCTTCAGGGGTTATCTTCACTAAAGCTCATGTGTTTAAAACACTCAAAGTTCACTTAAAAATAATCATCTGTCCAAGTTCAAAACAAGTGTGAATATTGCCCAATAAAAAGCTAGCTGTTTTAGCAAATTAAGCAATTCTCAAAAAATTAATTAGAAAACAAAAAAACAACAGCCAGTGTTGACAATGGGAATTGAAAGTCAAAGTTATTGTTGCATATCTAATGCAAGAAACTTGTAATGATTTAAATTTGGATCCCCTCCATTTTCTTCTTCTTCTTTGAAAAGGTGATAGATACAAGGGAAAGGGAAAAGAAAACCTTAAATTAAATGCAAGACAAGCTCAGAGATACTTTGCCTCCCAGCCTTTATTTCTGATGGCTCATTACAAGAAAGCAACTCATCACAGTTGCTTTAAAATATCAGTTTTACTACATTTAAGTAGCATAAAAGACTTCTCTGGTTGAATAGCAAGAACTGCCAAATCTGTATTTAGGCAGGTAACTCAAAAGGAGGAAGATAATAGTAACTTTAGTTTGGATACGGGTTTTTAATATTAAATTACCCCTCCATGCTCCTTGCCACCGCATCGCTCTTGGAGAATATGAATGAGTTCAGCTGTGGCACTTCCCTGTTCGTATTCTTCTGCTGTCTAACAAACTTCGCACTAAACATATCTTTCTGCTCCATTAATTGAGGTTTAGCACCTGACACTTGCAACTCTGGCGGCGAGAGTGACGCATGTCAACATTATACATAAAAGCCTCTCTTTCATTTTGAAAATAAAATGACATTTTGGTAATGGGGGAGAAAAGGCACATATATGTAATTTTCAAACAGGAGATGAACCCTGAAACAATACCAAAAAGCCCCCCCCCCCAAGCTGGTGAATAGGTAGGTTTTTAAGACACACAAAATATATACAGCTGCTGTCTGCCCCATCCCATTTTATCCCATCCCCCCCTGACCCTCCCCCTGAAGATCTGGAACCTTCTCACTTACCCAGGGTGAGGATGGTTCATTTTTGCAGAATGGCTTTTTAAACAAAAACAAAAAAACAAAAAACCTGATGCTTAAAGACAGCAGCCGCTTCAGAAACTGACTGCTGATCCTCCTCGTCTCTTCCAGATGCCCGCGACCCTGTGGATTCCCCTCAGGAATCCTAACCTGGCCCCCAGCTGACTGTGCCAAAACATCTCTTCCCGTTGCTAAGGGAGGGCCACGTGGTGATGCTTTCGAGGAGGCGGGCGCACAGACCGAAATAAAGGCGGGGGGGGGAGAAAAACCTCCTTTAGCCCAATGTATTGGGAGAACTGGGGAGGCTCTCTCAGCTGATAGGAGGAACGGCCCTGCCACTTGCGCTGTGTTGCAAGCAGGTTCCCCAGGCGCCTGTAACCCGACACACACAAATACACACACAACACACCGTCGGTGGAGCTTCTAGTCTGATCTGCAGACAGGGACCTCGGAAGAGCTGGAGAGAGACGATGAATGGTTTGATATACATATACATATACATATACATATACATATACATATACATATCTCCCCATCTCATACACAGAACTGTTACAGAGTTTGCAAAGTGGTTAGACCAGTGATTCATTCAGACATGGAGGCTAATTTATGATCCAGTCCCTTTTTAAGAACATAGAATGATAGAGTTGGAAGGGACCACGAGGGTCATCTAGTCCAACCCCTGCAATGCCGAAATCTTTTGCCCGATCATGTGGGGCTCGAACCCACGATCCTGAGATTAAGAGTCTCACACGCATTTTAAAGGTTCGGAAGCTGGTATTCCCTGGCCAGACCACCCACAATGCTTGTTCACCTACGTCCTAGGGGAACTGCTTGGTTTGATTCCACTGCGCTCCCGCGCAGCTGCCCCTGTTAGGCGAGGATCTGAAGCATTTGCAGCAGTTGTTGGGCTCTTCCTGAAATCGCCACCTAGTCAATGCTGTGTAGAGGGGAGGAGGCGTATACAGGAATAGGAGGAAAGGCATAAAGCAAGTGATCCGTCACGGCAGGATGCCATACCCTCCAACATTTCTCCGATGAAAATAGGGACCTCCCATTCCATAATGATAATTTTATTATTTATACCCCACACATCTTAATTGGGTTGCCCCAGCACTCTGGGCAGCTTCCAACATATATAAAAACATAATTAAACATTAAAAAACCACTTCCCTATACAGGATTGCCTACAGGTGGCTTGAAGGTTGGATAACTCCATACCCTCCAACATTTCTCAGATGAAAATAGGGACATCCTAAGGAAAACCAGACATCCCAGTCAGAAACCAGGATGGCATATTTAAATCAGGGGTGTCCCTGGAAAACAGGGACGCTTGGAGGGTCTGGGATGGCATCTGAATGGATGTAAACCTAACAAGAGTTACCTGGGCAGAACCCTGACTCCAAGGTGCTTACAATCTGCAATAAAGGTAAAGGTACCCCTGCCCATACGGGCCAGTCGTGACCGACTCTGGGGTTGTGCGCCCATCTCGCTTAAGAGGCCGGGGGCCAGCACTGTCCGGAGACACTTCCGGGTCACGTGGCCAGCATGACGAAGCTGCTCTGGTGAGCCTGCACCAGCGCAGCACATGGAAAAGCCGTTTACCTTCCTGCTATAAAGCGGTACCTATTTATCTACTTGCACTTAAGAGTGCTTTCAAACTGCTAAGTGGGCAGGAGCTGGGACCGAACGACGGGAGCTCACCCCGCTGCGGGGATTCAAACCGCTGACCATACGATCGGCAAGTCCTAGGCGCTGAGGTTTTACCCACAGCGCCACCCGCATCCCTCACAATAGGCAATAGGCAATCTGCAATAGGCAGTGGTAAAAAGGGGGAGATCCCCTCCCCAAAAAAGTCATTTAAAGTACATTCAGTCACTTCACCCAAAGAACTTTGGGAGCTGTAGTTTGTTAAGGGTACTGGAAACTGTAGCTCTGAGCAAGTGAAACTACAGTTCCCAGGATTCTCTGAGGGAAGTCGCGTGCATTGAATGTGCTTTGGAAGGAGGGTAAGGATAAGGAAGTGACATAGTGGTAGACAACTGTGCACACTTAAAGCAACATTACAGCTGGGGACCCATATTAAAGGGACAGGCAATGGCATCCAGTGTGCCACTAAGAAGTATGCATGTTTTACTCTGAATTGAGGGGCGAATCAAGAATAATATATATTTCAGTGTATGATTCTAGTTGCCTCTTGTCAAAAATACTTGTCACAGAGCTGCAAAAGGTGCAGAAAGTGTCTCCCAAATCTCTTGGGCTTGAACATGTTTCAAGAAATTATTCAGATAATGCACAACTTATTAAGGTATTACTGCCATAAGATGTAGTGATGGCCACAGGCTTTGAAGGCTTAAAAAAATGTATTGAGAAAGACACCGCCTTGATGGCCCTATTAATAGTCACTACAATGTCTGTTCTGGCTTAAAAACAGTGGGAAGGAAACTTTTAAAAAGCAACGGGTAGTATCCAACTAAATCATATACCAGTTAGACCCATTGAAATTCATTGACTTAAGTTAGCCATGTCTAAAGTCCATTTATGGTCTGCTCTGAGCATGACAATTAAAAACCACCCAGTACGTTTTGCTGGCATCTCCTACACCTAACGAAAATGTCCTCTTCTCGTCTGTTCCTTTGAATGGCTTTTTCTGTATTCCTTTTTCGATCCATATGAACCTCTGGACCTTCATTTCAAGGAAGACGAGGCAGTAGATGTCATAGTGCTCCACTCCTATCTTCATATCTGTCCACAACAGTCCCAAAGCTTACCTGTTATAGAAACCTCCATCTTTGTGGAATCAAGAACATGCCACCCAGAACTGAGTGCTAAGCAAAACTAAGCTGGAATCTAAGAATTTGATTCCGGCAACCTGTCTTAATTTCACTGCAAAAGGCCATGTAGTCAGCAAAATAAATATTCAGCACTTTATAGATAGTAGTGGGATGGGTTATGCTTAGTTGTGTGTATGGCAGAGAAGTCCCTTCAGATGTTTTGGAACTACAATTTACCAAGTGAACACACATGGACCCTTCATTCGTGATCCCAGGCTCCTCTGCAGGTCCTCTGTCTGAGAAAAGTTTGAAGAATTACGCCAAGGGAGGGGGCCTTTTTGGTTGTGGCCTCACTCTATGGAATTCTCTTCCCAGCAAGGCTTGCCTGGTGCTGACATTCTCCCCCTTTTGGCACCATGCAAAAATGTACTTCTTTCTCAAGGCTTTTGAGGCCTTATGATAATCTTGCTTATTGATGTTTATCTCTGTGTCGAGATGTTGTGAAGGGGGTATTGTTTGTCTTAGGCAAATCAAAGTAATAAGTAACTTCCCATCAGCCCTAACTAGCACAGCCAGCGGTCAGGAATGATGGGACTCCACTGTGGGGTCCCTGCCCCATGCCTGAGGTACACTTTCCTAACACATTTAAAACATTGGCATAAGCTTATTGCCTTCACATAGTTCCGAGGAGACCACCAGCATTTCAAAGGTTAGTTCTCCCATTCTTTGCAAAGCAGGGATTTTGTATTATTATTATTACTGCAGCCCTGGTAAAGGAAACATGTTGAAACAGAAGTGCTAATAACTTATTGAAGAGAAGGAAAGGTCTCCCATTTCCACCTTTCTTGAGGTAATATCCCATGCGTCTCCCAGGTAGAATGTGTGAAATTGTGTTTTGGCAAATGCCTTGAGGAATATCTCCCCATTCTTTCACTGGTATAAAGTGTAACACATCTCATCACTGCAGATAAGAAATGTGTTAGGAACAGGAGCAGCACGACCCCTTCTGGTGGGAAGTCAAGCAGCTCTCTTCATGGTCACTTTCAACACCACTGAAAACATCATCAACAGGAAATAGTGGAACATCACTGCTAGGCCTGTGCTGTATTTATGCATGCAACTGTTTATTTTGAATATAGGATATAATTCAACATTGTGCTCTTCCAAGCATTCCAGCTTGTCAGAGGGAATGGTCCTGCGTTCCCCACCCACCCACCCTCAGCCAATTTTGTGGAGCAGAGGGAGGGGTAATCCCATTGGGCAAGTGGAATTCCTCGTGCAGGGTTTCTGCCAGTTAAGTGAATCCTGCCCAAAATTTCTTGGCAACTTTTATTTCTTAAAAGCCTAACCGCACCTCCTCCTTCTACTTGCATTCTCTATTGCATTCTGAATGGCACTGAAGTTCTGTGAAAAGGCTACATGACACAGTCCTGTTTGCATTCACTAAACTACCTTACACATGTCTATATTCAGAAGCAAGTCCTACTGAGTTCAGTGGGGCTTAAACCCAGGTAAACGGGCGCAGGATTGCTGGCAATGAATTAGTTATCCTTGAGCGCTTCACCTCATTTGATGTAGATCAGCAACAGCCAGCTTGGTATCCTCCACATACTGCCGATGACAACAACTCCCATCATCCTTAACTATTTGCTGGGCTGGCTGGGGGTGATGGGAACTCTAGTCCATAACAACTAGCGGACACCTTGTTAGCTCTTTCACTAATACTGCACTGCTTCTTGTACACTGCCTTGGGAGGATCTGTATCCTGAAAGGCAGGATATAAAGAACTGGGATAGACAGATACAGGCGGGCACAAGGAACACTGTTGCAAAGAGCGTAGCATTAAGCTTCTCATTTCTGTATGCATCTGACCTCTCATTTCCACTATTAGTTACTGCAATCACAAGCCCAAACAGCTGCTACCAGGCCTTCATAAGTAATATTTCATATTCCCTGGTGCTTTGTCCTGACAGCCATAATCTCTATACTTCCATCTTTCAAAAAAAGGCAGCAGTGCTAGTTTTCAGGTATTTCATGTGCTCAGGTGAACCAAACAATCCAGCAGCATTAGGTCACATTTAGCAGAAGGTTCAGATCAATGAACGAGCACCTTTAATATACTTTTAGAGCTTTAATATACTTTTGGGGAATGGTGGTCTGCAGATGCAGCAGACATTTATCCAGATTGGAAACCTTTGCTAATTAGCCATGCAACAGCTTGAATCAGAGTGGTACCAAAGCCATTTTCAAACGCTCCTTTTGAGCTGTAAATGAAATAAAGTGACCTATATGTTTTGTAATAACTCCACTGCAACTGTTCCTGCTCTCTATTGTTGTAAATAAAAATATGCCCTTTTCCCTTATGGGGTATCCAAGAGCCCATATAGAGTCCTTACATAGGTTCCCTATTGGTAGGAGAAAATAACAGAGGCCAACCAGAGAATATTGAGAAGCAAAGCAGCTAGTAATATTGAGAAGCAAAGCAGCTAGTAAGCTTGATCTTTATTGATCTGTTGCAACAGGGTACTCCCCTCCCACGCAGGAGAGGAAGAGGACCCCCTTAATTGCTGTGCCAGGGCTTATAAAGACTTTTGAAATTCCCATTCTGTAGATCAAGACCACCCCCAGAAAAATTATGCATACATCACAGAAGGGGTGTAACCTAAGACCACCCCTCCGATACATCCCACCTACATCAGAAATTTAAATGTTGTTTTTCTCCTTGTCACAGTTTATCTCCTGTCTGGCAAGTTACTTGATTGGATTGCCTGGGGTGCATGGCCATTCTTTTGTAGTGTTAAAATACTTATTTCCTGGGCCAGGTCACACCTTATTCAAACAGACATATCTTGTGAGGAAAGAGACAATGGGGAGGCTTTAAGACATATCTTGTGAGGAAAGACAATGGGGAGGCTTTTCCAGTTTAACCTTGCAGAGAAAAGGATTTGGTCAGTTTAAGAATCAAAATGGTTCCAGGTTGGTCTTCCTGTGTTGATCTATGTATGTGCAGTTATGAACATTACCATATATCTAATACCATAAAATTCCTATCACATTATCATAGAACACCACTTGAAAAGGGATGCTCCATCTGTCACAAGCAGCCCCAGTACAAATTACACATGTAGTGGTTCAGAAGGACAACCATACTCTTTATCTTGAGTTCCAACACCCAAATTAGCTACTTCTGTCCAATTATCTTGGCTATGTGCGGCAAGCAGTAAGCCAAAATGCAGTTCTCGGTTAAACAGGGATGATAATGAAAAAATCAATAGGGGTTTTGTGTTGTTGCTTTTTGGTACCTGTAACACCGCATTGTGGGGCTATTCTTTGAAGAAACCCATTTTAAATTAAGATTTGTAAAGTGTAGTTCCTGCAGTATTAGCTCTCACAGCAAAGATCTGACAATTCAAGCCTGGATGTGTCTTGCATCTCAACTCGAACATCCTACAAGAGTGCTGAAATGTTTACACTCACTGCTGGAGGCCATTTGCATAGTAATACGAGATGGCTAGTCTGAGTGGCAAGATTCTATTGCATTCCTCTTTCTCTTCCTGCTCCCTTAGTAACATTTGGCACGCTTGCATAAGTGCAAATGAAATTCATGACAGATTACGGTAAGCTTATTAACCTTACTTTGAAACCAGCTTTAGTGGCCCAACCTCACATACCTGAAAAACGAAATATACCTGTGTCCTATCAAATGCATGAAAACGAGCACATTACAACAACAACCCAGAAGAGCCATGAGGAACGTATCCCAATATTTGTTTCACTTGGTCATTGTAAATGTATGCCTACATTATCAGTTCTTTTGAAAAACTGTGAGGGAAAAGAACATAGGGGGCAGGAAACTGTGGTTAACCTTAACTTGCTTTAGTTGAAAACAAACTAGTTTCATAAACTATGGTTTGAAGTTTTGTCTGTTTCAACAAACCATGGTTGACATTCACAACAGTTTACCCAGGTTTGTATGACATGGCAATATGTGGTTCACCTAAAATGAAACTGAAAGGCTCGGGTCTCTCCTACACACACCTGCACTGAAGAGGTGAACTATTCAAGCCTCAGGCTCACTATGCTTCATTCACTAAGGCATGGCTTAGCCTTACATCAGAATGAAGCCACTAAATCTATACATTACCATTACTTCTGTTGCTCGGAGAACAACAGTGGCTGGTTTGTGCATACTCTCATACGTGTGGAAACCCTATTTGCACAATCTTTCCCTCTTCTCCAAGGAGCAAAGACAACACAGGCTGGGTATGACTGCATACGGATGTACACAGGTGCTGATCACATCACACCTTTCCCCCAATATCAGCAGTTGAAATGAACTGAGCATTTTTTCCAAAGAATGGCACTCCTTCTGGATATGTGGCTTACTAAAAGGTAACATGGCTTAAGTGTGGGCTTTGTTACTCAAAGACGAAAAGCAAAGGAACAGTTGGGTCTGTCTTCCTTGTATTCTTTATTTTGAAAGAAACGTAATTCTGTAGTTAGCAAATTAAAGCCAACACAGTGGGTTTCTAATACTCCCTTATGTAGGCCCAAAAGCACGTTTAGCACATTCATGTGTGCAAATGGTAGTCCGCAATACAGCAATACCATTTGGGTGCAAAACAAACATCTTTTACAAAGACCTGCAAGAACAAAACCCCACTCCCAAACAGCAGAGTGTCTAAGTCAGAGATACAAAGCATGTCATCTTTTTAAAACTTGATATTCAAATATTTCCCCAAATTAGTGCTTATTGCATCTTATACCTGAACCACATTTTGAGGAGTATTCGGAACGTGCTACATTAACAACTGTGAGCAGCGATTATCCGATTGGTGTGGAGGCACAATTTAACACATGAGAAGCACCATCTTCCCCAAGGCACCTGGGCTGTGTATTATGTCTTTATGAGCCTCTGCCACCTTCTCCAATGCATATTCAGGGCCTACTGCTGGTTTCAGCCAGCCAGCTTCTACACCAGCCAGAACTGATGCTGCACATTCACGCAGCTCATCCTAAATGGAGAAGAAAACATTTTTAAAATTGAGCACGAAAGGAAAATACTTCTATGCCCTCCAGCAGTCAAATTCATTCTTCTACATTGTAGTGTGTGTATGTGTGTATGTAGAGAAAGAATGTAGGCTTGGCTCCACAATTTAGTTTTCGCAGCAGAGATTTCCCAACCCCTACCTGTAAGCCCCGTGGAAAGTTATCCCTAAGGGCTGGGGAAAGGCTTGGATGTGGCGGTGGCGGTTATGACACATGTGTAGCAAGAGCTGGGAAATCAATGGATGCCTGTGGTCAATCACCCCCCTCCCCCAATACCACACCGCCAACAGTGACTTTCCATGGGACACAGCAGGCTGCAGTGGTGGAGGAGGAGGCAGGAATTATCCACTGTACAAGAATATTTTTGCTTGTACCTTGGAAGTCGAACGGAATCCATTCCAGAAGTCTGTTCAACTTCCAAACTGTTTGGAAACCAAAGCACGGCTTCTGATTGGCTGCAGGAAGCTCCTACAGCCAACTGGAAACCCCGAAAGCCCCGTCGGACATTTGGGTTCCAAAGAACATTTGCAAACTGGAACACTCACTTCCAGATTTGCAGCATTCAGGAACCAAAACATCTGAGTACCAAGGCGTTTGGGATCCAAGGTACGACTGTACTACTCTCAACCCAAGCAACAAAGGTTTTTAAGAACATTGTTTCTCTCTAAATGCATGGAGGAAAAAAGTTGCAGGACATATGAAGCCCGAAGAGGCAAGACCAGCTCCTGAAAGATTAATGCTATTGCAGAATATAGTTTCACTGGCCAGTCCAAAGCTTCTCAACAGATAGCAACTGACTCCCGAGAGCTTATGTAAAGTTCCCCAGACTGTGAAATGATTAAAGGAGTGTGTGCGCCTGCAGGGACGAAGAAAAGTATAGGGAGAGATTAAAGAAGCTTTCCAGAACTTCCCATGTTTTGAAGCCAAGTATCCGATCCAGGCTGTGTTACAGAAAAGGCACGCTGGCTCCTCTAAGTGAATTATGTACATATACTGCATGATGATGATGATTTTTACCTTAGATGAAGAGAATAAAGAAATTCCTCTGATGCTTGATTCTTTCCACATAGTGTCTC